>NC_056741.1:1963767485-1963924602 GCF_019279795.1 Protopterus annectens | reverse complement strand
AACTACATGGCACACATCATTCAATTTCAGCGCAACCTTGTGAAGGAAGTCACGGAGTCGACCCCAGAGTTCTTGTCAGCGGAGGACAAGAAATCGTTCGCCCGAATGGCCACTCTTAAAGCAGTTGAGAATACGTCCATGTGACTGCTCTCTCATGCCACAGAGGGAGCCACAAGGGTGGCTTGGAGAGGCGTTGCCATCAGGCGTCACGGCCGGCTCTGGCTGTGTCCGATGTTCTTCGTGTTTCACTGTTGCAGTCATCACACTTGAGTTATCCTGCCAGGGGTAGCCCTCAGTTGGCCTGAATACCAGAGACTTAGTATTTCTGTGTTGGTTTCTGTCCCTCCAGGACTGATGTCAGGTCGTCAGTGGTGTAAAATAAGGCAGCCGACACCATTACATCAGTCTTTCTTACCGAGGAGCCCAAAGCTGAAGCAATTTGCACGACTGCCGGTCCGCCGCTACCTGAATTTTCGTTTCCAAATTGAAGTTGAAGTCTTCTAAGGCTAAGTACCCCATTGAGGATCCTTTTTTCTTGCTCTAACCGATGTCAGAAAAAGTTAACGATTGTCTCACCTGTGCAAAGCAGATACCACATCAAGACTTCCATTCTTACTGCATCACCTGTTTAGGCCCAGACCACGACGTCCCTCGCTGTCGCTTTTGTGCTTTGATCAATGCCAGAACTGTACGTCGTCGGGCCCTTATTGTAGGTAAATGTTTTTGCTCTCAGACCTCTTATTCCAATATGGCTTTGGTAAGCCGTCCGACTACCAATTTTCCAAAAAAAAGTAAGGTTAAAGACAGAGACAGATCGCACAGGTCCAAAACTGCTGACGATGCTTCCGTTAAGCTAGTAGTCAGTTCTCCGGTCCTCAATGAGGAGCTTTCACAGCCCCTGATGTCTGCTTCTGTGGATTCGCAGGCCGCTACTGAGACCCGTTCGGAGTCCGGTATGCTATGAGACTCTTCTTCAACTAAGGATCCTCCAGAAGTCTCTACCTTGGATGGGTCCAGAGCTGCTGAGCAGGCACTGGCTTCCGAGGAAGTTCTTCGCACTACCGATATTTGACACAAACTGACAACTTCTTTCGCATCTTCAGTTCTTTCTAAAACTACTGAGTTTCTAAGGCCCAGGGCACGGACTACGAGTAAAAAAATGGTCAACCAAGATCAGGCACCTGCTTCCATGCCTCAATCTCAAATGTTTAAAATGGCAGGTGACCTTATGCTTATTAGGGGAAGCCAGGCTACCCCTTCCATAAGAGAGACTTGTCCCCAGTAGTTTTATCTGAACAGGAGTCCGATGAGTCTGAGGTTGCTGAATATGAAGACATGCAACCCTTCTCTGCTTATGAGGATTGTGATGCAGAGGAATCCATTCCTTCTGCCTCTCCTCCCGAGGATTTTTTATTCGGTTAAACCCTACATACTTTAAGGGAGCATTTCCAATGGGACTGTCAGGACTATCCTCAGTCAAAAAAGAGACTCAGGGAAGTCTGATTTACCACAGCGCAGACTTTTAGCCATTCCTCCTGTCCTGAATGTTGTGATTGATGTTTTTATGGAATCCAGTTTAAATCCTGACACCATTCCTCCTGCTCCCAGGAAACCTGACAGGTACTACAGTGTCCCTGACTCTCTCAAATTCCTTTTCAAAAATCAAACTGCTGACCCAGAGGTAATCTTCCAAGGACCTAAAGGAATTTAAGCAACCTCAGCTAAGAATCCCACCCCCTCAGACAGGGATTCCTGAGCTTTAGACAGATGGGATAAAAAAAGTACACACCTCTGCAACTCTTGCTATTGGAGCACTAAACTGTCCGTTCCACATGCTGAAATATCAGCTGCATACCATGGAACTCCTCAAACAAAAAATATTTTCCTTTCCTGCTTGAGTAGAAAATAATGAATTACAAGAGCTTATGCATTCTGCAAGCCACGTTACTAAGCACACCTTGCAATGTGGCTTTGACACCCTAGAAGCATCTTGCAGGGCAGCAGTCACTGGTTCTGTCCTTAGAAGGCATGCTTGGCTTAAGGAACAGACCTTGCCAGACCATGTCAAATCAAAATTATTGGACACACCATTGAACAAAGACAATTTGTTTGGCACCAAGGCAGAAGAGGTCTTAAAGATGGAAGAAAAAGCTAAATCTTTGCAGACAGACTTTTTACAGGTCCAGCCTCCGAGGTTCAGTAGGCAATGCCCCTGTAAGCACTGGTCCTTTCCAGTCCCCTCCAGGCCAGCTCAGCCAAGACCCTGGGGAAGCAGACCCCCCAGACAGCAGTCCCAGAGGATGCAGAGATCTTAGCAATGGAGTTCCTCCTCTTCAAAAACAGGGTGTGCTAAGCCCCACCCCCTTATGGTAAGAACTCACAATAACTTTACACCTCCACTTCTTACCTCAGCCCACCTGCTTGTGCCCTTAGGATGAAAACTCTCCTTCCATGCAAACAACTGGGCCTCTATTATCAACGACTGATGGGTCTTCAACATAGTGTCACAGGGTTATATATTTTATTTCCACACTCTTACAGCCCCAAAAGTGTTCCCAGATCTTCCTCCAGACCAGTGGGTAGAGGCCAAAAAGCAAGTCCATTCCCTGCTCTTCATGAGGACAATACAGCATGTTCCTTCAGACCAGATAGGCCAAGGTTTCTATTCCAGACTGTTCTGGTACCCAGAAAAGAAACCACCTGGTGCCCAATCCTCGATCTATCCATTCTAAACACCTTTCTAATGATACCAAAATTCAAAATGCTCACCCTCCAGCAACTTCTTCCTATGCTTTTCATGGATGCTTGATTAGCCACCCTAGACCTAAAAGAGGCCTACCTACACATCCCAGTCAGGGAATCCTGCAGGAAATATCTATGTTTCAGGGCAGGATCTATGCACTTTCAGTTCTTTGCTCTTCCCTTTGGCTTATCCACTGCTCCCAGAGTTTTCACAAAATGCCTGGCTCCAGGCATTGCTTTTTACAGACAAAGAAATATTAAAATTTACTACTACTTAGATGATTGCTTGATTCAGGCAGACAGGAAAAGCTGTAACAGCACCTGACCTTTGTAAAGGCCCTACTGTGGCCCCCCTGGGGTATACTATCAACGAAAAGAAATCAGAACTAGTCCCCAAACAAAAAATTTTATTCCTGGGAGCAAGCCTGGATGCAGCATCCCAGATTGCATTCCTTACTCCAGAAAAACAAGCCTACCTGACAAGACTACTTCTCTCAACTAGCCACCAGAACCCAGTTATCCTCAAGGAAAATCCTGCAAGCTCTAGGGTTCATGGCCTCCTGCATTCTACTCATTCCATATGCCAGACTGCCTATGAGGGAAACTACAATGTTACCTAAAAAGCCTTTGGTGTCAACACTCTCAAGACCTGGAAACTGTTATACCTGTGATACCCTAAGGAAAGATTTTCTTTGGTGGGCAGCAGCATGCAACCACAACAAAGGACTTCCCTTCTCGCGAGCCCACGCTGCCCAGACTCTTACCACCGAAGCATCAGATTATGCCTGGGGTGTACACCTGGACAGCAGGTGCATTCAGGGCCTTTGGAGCCCAAGTCAAATACATCTGCACATCAACCAAAAAGGGATGCTAGCTGTTCAACACACCCTAACAGCTTTCAGACCCCTCCTCTCCCCGGGGCCTCTAGTGATCAAAACAGGCAACACCACAGTGATGTGGTATATCAACAAGCAGGGAGGGACTCACTCCAATCCTCTCTCCAGGCTTGCCATGACCCTTTTGGCACACGGCCTCAGCCATGCAAATACACCTGCTAGCACAATTCCTAACAGGCTTCCTAATCTCTCTGGCAGACAACTTGAGCAGAAACCTGCTAGACCCGTATGAGTGGCAGCTAGACCACAGAACCTTCAACCTTGTAACCCAGAAATGGGGCACCCCGAAGGTGGACCTCTTTGCCTTCCACTCCAATCATCAGCTCAGCAAATTCTGCACCAGGGAACGTCACAGCAAGGCCTGGAAAGTGGATGCTCTATCCTTCCAATGGGTAAACCTCTCGATCTATGCATTTCCCCCTCTACCACTCATTTCAAGGGTACTGGTCAAAATAAGGGTGGAAAAACTAAGAGCAGTCTTGATTGCCCCAGACTGCCCACGCCAGCACTGGTACCCACTGGTGCGCAGCCTGTCACCATGGCACCTACCTCAGATCCCAACACTCCTGACCCAGAAGAGTGGAGAATTCATGCTTCCACAATTGCGGACCCTGAATTTGGCAGCCTGGCTTATTCCCTGACTTCTCCTCCAGCTGCCAGTCTAAGCAAACAAGTCCTGGATGTTATACATGAGGCCAGACGCCCCAGTACTAGAAAATCCTATGGTGACAAGTGGAAAAAGTTTTCACCCTGGATCCAGGCTAAGGGAGCCAAAACAACGCAGCCCTCCCCATCTCTCATCCTGGATTACCTAGCAGATTTACTACACAGTGGTCTATCCTCTTCTATTCAAATTCATGCCTGTGCCATCTCTGCTCATTACAGCACAGAGCCACCTCTCTTCTCACACCCTCTTATCAAACAGTCCCTAATAGGGGCTAACAACTTAAGGCCACCTAGAAGAACTCCTATCCCAGCTTGGGAGCTTAACTTTGTTGGAAAAGCTCACCCTACCCCCTTTGAGCCTGCAGCTTCAGCAGAGTTAAAATTCCTCTCTTTGAAAACAGCCTTGCTTCTAGCAATTACTTCAGCTAGAAGAGTTTCAGAGCTACAAGCATTCATGGCTGTAGAGCCCTTCATCATTTTCCATGATGACAGGTTGTCCCTCAGGACTTACCTATCCTTCATGCCTAAAGTGGTGTCCAGTGTGGCTCTCAACCAATCCATTCATTTGCCCACCTTTTTCCCTGACCCACAAAAGGGGGAAAGGATTCTGCACTCTCTAGATGTGCACAGACAGCTCAAATTATATCTGGATAGGACTAAATCTTATAGAAAAACTGACCAATTGCTAGTCAGATTCAGAGCAGGGGCAGAGGGCAAAGCCATATCCAAACAAACAGTCTCCAAATAGATCGCACACTGCATCCATTTCTGCTACAAACAGCATGGGAAACCGCCCCCAATGGGGTCAGGATGCATTCCACCAGGGCAACCTCCACCTCTGCAGCTTTTCTCAGAGAGGTCCCCACCAGGGACATCCTGGAGGCTGCAACATGGACTTCTGTTCATACCTTCACCAAGCATTACCATCTGCCTATCTTCTCCAAATCCAGGGCAGGCTTTTCCACCGCAGTCTTGCAGGGCATCCTAGCCAGCCCCAGTCTTCTTGACTGCTTCCACCCTTTTCTTCAGCTTTGGGATTCAATCCAAGTTTGATGACTGCAACAGTGAAACATGAAGAACATAGTACAGTTGTGTACAGTTACCATAAATGTAGATGTTGGAGTGTATTCACTGTTGCAGTCCTTGTTTCCCAACCTCCATCCCCCTTGTCTCTCTCTCACTCTCTTCCTCTTTCCCTACAGGAAATTTTTGGTATTTACTTTCTACTGGTGGTGTTCTTCCACCATAGCCTAGCTCCCTATTTGGGGAATCCTGTCAGTTGGGGTAAGAAAAACTGATGTAATGCTGTCGGCTGCCTGATTTTATATCACTGACGACCTGACGTCAGTCCTGGAGTGACCGCAACCGATGCAGAAATACTACGCCTCTGGTATTTGGACCGACTGAGGGCTACCTCTGGCAGGATAACCCAAGTGTGATGACTGCAACAGTGAATACACTCGAACATCTGCATTTATGGTAAGTGTGCACAACTGTACTTTCTCGGAGCCCTTTCAGACGTCTCTTACCAATGCCTAGTATAATGGTTCTTCCCTCTTCGGGAAATCCGT
Organism: Protopterus annectens; assembly: GCF_019279795.1. NCBI lineage: Eukaryota > Metazoa > Chordata > Ceratodontiformes > Protopteridae > Protopterus > Protopterus annectens. The sequence continues at coordinate 1,963,918,727 of NC_056741.1, read as the reverse complement.
CAAGAGACACTAGTCCAGACCCAGAAGGACGGGAAGACACTGTCTGCCATCCGGATCCACTTCTCACCCCCTCAAAGATCCTTTTCCATGAATCAGCGAGGGACGAAGATGTGGTTCCGGAAGTCTCAGGTGTTTCCCAGGAAACTCCTTCCCCCAGAAGCAGAGGGGGTTATAATAGACGCTGCCTTAGAGGCAAAGAGGGTCCAAGGAATGTCGGGTCCAGAGAACCCTTCTCGGAGAAACCCGGGCAGCAGTCCTGAAGGATTGCCCAACTACTGGTCTCTGGAGGCATTCGGGGGTCGCCTGTCACTGCACCCAACAGCATGGGAGTCCATTACGACAGATTGTTGGGTGTTGCGAATCATATCCGGATTATAATTTGTTCCATTCAAGGAGCTGCCCTATCCGAACAAGCTCCTCCCAGACGTTCCCGCACAAAGTGAGGAAGCAGCGGTAGTAATCGGAAAGCTGCTGAAGAAAGGAGTCATCCAGCTGGTCCCCCTAGAGCAGTCCGGATCTGGCCTTTATTCCAGGTTTTTTTTTGGTGCCAAAAAAAACAGGGGACCTCAGACCCATCTTGGATCTGTCCACACACTGAACCTGTCAGTAGCCAAGGCGAAATTCCAGATGGTCACTGTTCAATCCATCCTGCCCTTTCTGCAGGCCAAAGATTTGATATGCGTGAATGACCTCCAGGATCCGTACTATCACATCAAAATAGACAGGCACTTCCGGAGGTTTCTCCTGTTCTGGCTGAGAGCCAATCATTAGATCTGAAGTAGGCAGACTTCATTTGTCTGCAACCTGTGGGTATCGGATCCGACCTCTGATCCGAGCCGGCATTTCAAAAGCTTAGGCTCCGAGCTCCTAGCTCCTCCCTCTACCCATAACCCCTTGCCAAGCCCTGAATGACCTCAGATTTCGTTTGCCGCTTTCAAGTTGCGACGGATTCCTTGAGCTCCTAGTGCAGATAAGTTTTCTGACAGAATAGAAGTGTGTCTGTTAGGCTTTCCTTCCTCTACCTTTTATTTTTTTCTTCCCGGGTTTGCGTAGTTTGAGTGGTTTGTGTGTGTTTAGGCCTGTTAGGGCTAGAGTATGTCTGAAGCCCATAAGGCAGTTTTTTCTAAGTGCACAGAGTGTGGCCATAAGCTGTCCCCGGCGGATGGCCACACTCGGTGCGTTAAATGCTTGGGGGTTGAACACCTGTCATCTGGTTGTACCATTTGTGCAGGGTTCAACCCCCGAGCTTTGAGGAGCGGAGGTCGAAGCTGGTTCTGGCGGGACTTCTCCTCCAGATACCGCTTGCTTCTGCCCTTCTACACAGCAAGCAGTTGCTGTGGGCTCTCCTCCACCGGCTGGGACTCAACCTCCCTCTAAGATGCGGAGGAGAGAGAGTCTTCTAGGGAGAGAGAAAGAAGGAGAGGCACAGGGAGAGGCACCACAAGCGGAGAGCTGAAACCTCTAGTTCGGCTCCTCCATCCAAGCGGGCCTCTCCTGTGCCTTCTAGTTTCCCTCCTCCTCGGCTCCACTCCCTCGGTTCTCTCCTGGGCCGAGGAGGAGGAGGCTAGCCCTTCAGCGAGGTCCCAAGGCGGCTCTCTAGGTCCGCTTGGTGGCCTCGACTAGATCTACCTTCTCCATGAGTGAAGCAGACATGGACCGGATGATGAGGAAATTCATCCAGGCCCAAATGCAAATGGGAGTGCTCCTAGCCCCCATCCGGGAGGGGCTTGACCCTTTTCGCCTTTGGCTCCTTCTCCGACCCACACCATGGGTTGGAGCTGTCGGCGCCGGGCAGAGTTGGATCCGGGGGTGGGTCGGATCCGATAGGTCGGCGCACCTCGGACCCGTCCCATCCCTTGAGTGCTTCGGGTGCTTCGGACCCGACCTCTCGGAGCCGAGGGAGCTAGTGTCTTCGGCTCCGTCTAGGTCGGAGCACACCAGTCTCTTGGAACCGCCGGTCTCGGGTCCGGCTCCGATCCGTCGGCCGGATCCAGTGGGGTCGGCTCGGGTTTAGAGAAGCTGGCTCCCCTCGGCCTTCGACATAGCGGAAAGGGCACTGTTGAGGACTTCGGACCCCGGTCCCTGCCACGGCTCCATCCCGCACTCCCTTGCAGTTGGGCCAGGCTCCCACCAGCCGGTCCCAAGGACAGCCCGCCTCGATGTCCCAAGTAGTTCCCTTGGAACATCCAGCTGTGGAAGAGTACTCCTCGGACAGCCCCGAAGAAGTACCTCGGAAGCGTAAGTGCAAAGGAGGCACATGGACTCCCGAGTCCGCATCAAGACACAGACTTGGATGAAGGGAAGGCTCCCCAAGGTCACCCCTGAAGGCGTCTCATTTGGAGACATTATGGAAATGTTGAGGATCAGGGGGTGGTCTGCCCCAAGGCCTCCTCAGACGAGTCTGTGTTCTTGGAGGCATTCGAGGCGGGCCCATCTACCTCTTGGGTGTCCCCTCCTGCCGACCCTCTGGTGGACCTTATATCCACCAGAGCGTGGAAGGATCCGGACACCATTGAGCCTGTACCCAAGCGTCCTGACCGTATCCTTTCCCTCCGGCGGACCGCACTCACTGGAGCAAAGGCCCCCCAGTAGATGCCATGATGATGGCTGCAGCCACTAAGAGGGAATTGGCCCAGGAGAGTCCCTCTATGCATCCTCCGGGCAAGGAGTCCCGCTCGATGGATCGCATTGGGAAGCGAGTTTTCAGTTCAGCAACCTTCTCTTTGAGCGCTGAACTACATGGCACACGTCATCAGGATGCAGCGGGATTTGATTAAAGAATACGCTGCATCTCCCCCAGAGTCCATGTCGGGTGAGGACAAGCAGGTATACTCCACCCGAATGGCCACTCTTAGAGCAGTTTCTAACACATCTATGCGGCTACTTTCTCACGCTACCGAGGGAGCCGCTAGAGCCAGCGGAGCAGGCCTAGTCATGAGGCGGCAGGCCTGGCTCCGCCACTGTGATTTCGCAGAGCCCTTCAAGGCGACTTTCGCGAATGCCCCCTTTGATGGTTCTGCCTTGTTTGGCAAAACTGTTCGCGAAACATTGGTCCAGAGCGAGAAGGACGGGAAGACGCTGTCTGCCATCGGAGTCCGCTTCTCAGCTCCCCAGAGGTCCTTCTCGAAGAACCAAAAGGGACAGAAGAAGATGTGGTTCCGGAAGTCGCAGCAGTCCCAACCTGCTCCGGATAACCAGTCCTCCCGTGGCAGAGGAGGACAGGGAGGTCGCCGTCCTAGAGGCAGGGGGGCTCCTAGAAACTTTGGGTCCAGAGAACCTTTCTCTGATAGGCCCATGCAGCAGCCCTGAAGGGTTGCCCAGCTGTCCGTCTCTGGAGGCAGTCGGGGGGCGTTTTTCGAGGCACCTAACTTCTTGGGAGTCCATGACAACAGACCGTTGGGTGCTTCACGTGATATCCAGAGGTTATACAATTCCCCTGTACAAAGTTCCCAGATCTCGCAGCCTCCCAGATGTTCCACCCGACCAAAGGGAGGCAGCAGCTATCGAAATCGGACAGCTGCTAGAAAAAAGAGCTATCCAGTGCGTCCCCCCAGATCAAACCGGGTCAGGGTTTTACTCCAGGTTCTTTTTAGTGCCAAAGAAAACGGGGGACTTAAGACCGATCTTAGATCTTTCCCTGCTGAACCTGTCAGTAACCAAGCAAAAGTTCCGGATGGTCACCCTTCAATCTATACTCCCCCTCTTGAGGGAGAACGACTGGATGTGCTCCATCGACCTCAAGGACGCGTGCTACCACATTCGCATGGACAGACGGTCCAGGAGGTTTCTTCGCTTCCGGCTGGGAGCCAGTCATTATAAGTTCAGGGTCCTCCCCTTTGGTCTCACCTCAGCCCCCAGGGTGTTCACCAAGGTTCTAGCGGTTGTAGCGGCCCACCTGAGGCTCCAGGGATTACAGGTCTTTCCGTACCTGGATGACTGGCTCGTGACGGCATCATCAAGGCATCTTCTGTGCTCAGCCAGGGACTACTTCCTTCGTATAGCCCCAAGGCTGGGCATCACTATCAACTGGGAGAAATCTTTACTGCACCCCACACAAGTTATAGATTTCATAGGAGGAAGGCTAAACACCAGGTCAATGCGAGCCTTCCTCACCCCAGACAGAATTTCCAACCTGAAGTGTCATGTCGCAGCGGTCCTGCAACCATTTCCGACAGCAGCTTCGGTCCTGAGGGCCCTAGGTTCGATGGCGGCAGCTATCCCGCTTCTTATTCATGCGCGCTTATGCATGCGGGTTCTTCAGTGGACCCTTCAGGTTCAGTGGTCCCCTCTCTGTTCCTCTCTCAACACTCCGATAGCGGTCAGCAAAGCATGCAAGGATTCCCTTCTTTGGTGGCTTCGATCTCCGGAGCCTCTGACAGGGAGACCTTTTTGTGCAGCATTTCCCTGAGCCACAGTGACCACGGACGCTTCTTGCCTCGGGTGGGGGGGCATTCTGCGGGGAAGATTGTCCAAGGCACGTGGAACTCCACAGAGACTTCGTTGCATATAAATGTCCTGGAAATGAGGGCTGTGCTCCTAGCGTTGCAAGCACTTCACAACATTCTTCCTTCAGGGACTATTGCGATTCAGACAGACAACATGTCGGTAGTCTGGTACATCAACAAACAGGGAGGAACCAGGTCCTATCCCCTTTGTCGAGAAGCCATGAGAGTCTGGGAATGGGCAATTTCCACCAAACGCTTTCTTGTAGCAACGCACATTCCGGGAAAATCCAACATCCTTGCGGACAAACTCAGTCGCACCATTCTTTCCCCTCACGAGTGGTCTCTCAATCCTCAGGTAGTGAAGAAGATTTTTGCCGTTTGGGGGCAACCCTGTTGCGATCTTTTTGCCTCTCACTCAAACGCCAAATGCGACAATTTCTTCGCTCTGCTTCCCCCACCAGGGGAATCCCCGAGAGATGTGCTGGTGCATGCTTGGCCTCCCGGTCTCCTTTATGCCTACCCTCCACTACCTCTGATGCAGAGGCTTCTGCAGAAAGCCAACAGTTTGGGGAGCAGAATGATTCTCATTGCCCCGTTCTGGCCTCGTCAACCCTGGTTCCCCTTTGTATGGTCTCACAAAGTGAATCCACCCTGGATTCTGGATCCGACTCCGGATCTCATCTCCCACCCTCTGGGAATTTCGGTCCCCAATCTACGCACCCTGAAATTGACAGCTTGGCTGCTCCAGTTCCATCCTTGATTAGGACTCCTGGTATCTCGTCACCGGTCAAGGCCATCCTAGTGGCGGCTCATAAACCTTCCACTAGGCAGGTTTATCGGAGTAAATGGAAGAGATTCTCTATTTGGGCGGTCCAGAAAAGTTTGGATCCTTTTTCAGCACCTATGTCGGCAGTGCTGGATTTTTTAACAGACCTCTTTCATCAAGGGGCAAGTTCTTCCACAATTAAGGTACAATTGGCAGCCATCTCTCATTATCACATTGGTCATGAGACAGCTCCCCTCATGACGGCGAAATTGTGCAAAACCTTTCTTAAAGGGATTTTTTTGTTGAGGCCTCCAGTCAAAGAGATTGTACCACCTTGGGACATTTCTTTAGTTCTGCAAGCCCTTACTGCTCCTCCCTTCGAGCCTGCAGCTTCTACAGACCTGAAGTACCTTTCCTGGAAGACTGCCTTCTTAGTAGCTATCACTTCAGCCAGAAGAGTGTCTGAACTTCAGGCTCTATGCGTCAAGCCGCCTTACCTTTCCTTCTTTCCAGATAGGGTGTGCCTCAGGACCAATCCATCTTTTCTTCCAAAAGTCTCTTCAGAATCTAATATCAACCAATCAATCAACTTACCTGTGTTTTTCCCAAGTACTCAAACAAAGGAGAATACAAATTGCATTCCTTGGATGTTCATAGACAATTACGATTTTATATTCACAGAACAGCTGGTCACAGGCAATCAGATCAGCTGTTCGTCTCCTTTGCTAAATTTGCTTTGGGTAAAGCAGTTTCTAAAGTCACACTATCGAGGTGGATTGCTAATTGTATTCTGCAGGCTTATGACACTTCAGGTAGACCTGCTCCTCAGAGGGTTACGGCTCATTCTACTAGGGCAGTCTCCACGTCAGCCGCCTTTAAGTCCCGTGTGTCATTGGATGATATCTGCATGGCAGCCACTTGGGCCTCACCTCATACCTTCATTTCTCATTATAAGGTGGATGTTGTTTCCAGGGGAAGAGCATCCTTTGGCTCAGCGGTGCTCCGGAACATCCTTCCATGACGGCCGCCCAAGATTCAGGTAGCTGGGGACTCTGTCCCACAGGTTGCAGACAAATGAAGTCTGCCTACTTCAGATTTAGAAGTTATGTACTCACCATAACGTTCCATCTGAGTAGGTGACTTCATTTGGATGCAACCATCCCCCCCTCCATCCCCCTGACCTTTATATAGCGAGTATTTATGCTTTGTTCAGGTACTGTAGTCAGTATTATATAGGCAAACTCAATCTGAGGTCAGTCAGGGCTTGGCAAGGGGTTATGGGTAGAGGGAGGAGCTAGGAGCTTGGAGCCTAAGCTTTTGAAATGCCGGCTCGGATCCGATACCCACAGGTTGCATCCAAATGAAGTCACCTACTCAGATGGAACGTTATGGTGAGTACATAACTTCTAATTCAGAGTCCTTCCCTTTGGTCTCGCCACAGCCTTGAGGGTGTTCACCAAGGTGATGATGGTTGTAGCGGCTCACCTGAGGCTTCACGGTATTCAGGTCTTCCCTTACATGGATGATTGGATCTTTGCTGCCCTTTTAAAGCACCTACTCTGTCAAGCCAGGGATTACTTCTTTTTGCTAGAAAACAAATTGGGCATTGCCATGAATTTGAACAAGTCTTCATTGACCGTGGTCCAGATTCTGTACTTTATTGGGGCTCATTTGGACAGTGTTCAAACAAGAGTTTTCCTCACTTCAGACAGGATACGCAATCTATGATTACATGTGTTGCACATTCTTCATACCCAAGTCCCAACAGCCGAAGCAGTCCTAAAGGCATTGGGTTCCATGATGCCCACGATCAGTCTTCTGCTGATGGCTTATTTTCATATGAGAGTTCTTCAGTGGATGCTTGAGGTCCAGTGTTCCCTGTTAGATATTCCTCTGTCCTTTCCTGTGCGAATCTCGAGTATGCAGGGACTCCCTTTGGTAGTCGATTCAGTCCCTGGACCTCCCCAGGGGACGCTGCTTTCATCCTGCCTTTCCCAAAACCACTGTGACCATGGATGCCTCCCAGCTGGGGTGGGGGTGTACTGTTCGGGAGGGACAGTTCAAGGCACGTGGTCCCCTTCCAAGACCAACTTGCATATCAGCGTACTAGAGATGAGGGCAGTTCTTCTTGCATTGCAGGCCCTTCACTCTCATCTTCCTCTAGGGATGATTGCAGTTCAGACAGACAATATGTCCGTGGTCTGCTATATCAACAAACAAGGGGGAACCAGATCTTATCCCATCTGTCAAGAAGCAATGAGTGTGTGGGAATGGGAAATCCCCACCGCCTGCTTTCTGGTGGCAACTCACATTCTGGGGCGGTCCAACATTCTAGCGGACAGGCTCAGCAGATCTATCCTGATGCCTTAAGAGTGGTCTCTGAATCCTTTAGTAGCAGAACAGATCTTTCAAAGGTGGGTCGTCCTTGCAGCAATTTCTTTGCATCTCCTTCCAATACAAAATGCAGCAAGTTTTGAGATGCACTGGTACATGGTTGGCCTCCTAGTCTCCTCTATGCTTATCCTCCGCTTCCTCTTATGTCAAAGTTTCTTCAGAAAGCCCGAAGGCTGGGAAGTACTGTGATCCTCATCACCCCATTCTGGCCTAGCCGAGTTTGGTTTCCCTTACTGTGGTCTCATCTGATTGTTCTTCCATGGACGTTGGATGCAGTTCCAGATCTTCTTTCTCATCGCTCAGGGATTCCTCATCCAGAACATGGCAGCATAGCACAAAAAGACCACAGCTGGAAGACCGAAATGAATAAACCCACAGCTTTCATAACGAGGTTAAGCGCTTTCTTCCCTCAATGCACAGGACTTCCTCAGAACAAAATGCATAAAATAACCGAGCCCTTCAATACACATCCAATCAAACCAATTAAAAATATAATTACAAATTCATTATTTAATTAGTAAATTGTCTCAAAAAAGCATGGAAAACAAAAAAGAAGAAAAAAACTCATGCCCCACTGGGCACAAAAACTTAAGCTAATATACTTTTTAAAATACATGATATATTAATAGCCTCATTAATACCTGGATATTCGGTTGCATTTAAATGCAACTGCCATTTCAGTTCACATATATCCAGGTGTATGACCTCATATTTACCTTGTGGATCTTTAACTAATTGTTGTACCACTAAAAATATAAAATGATGGTCACTGTACTCCTTAATGTGTCTATACAAGGCATTCGTAATTCTGCCTTTTTTAATGTCCATTAAATGCTCACTAATTCTATTCTTAAAAAATCTACTTGTTTTACCTATATAAAATATTGCACATTTTTGACAGCCATATAAACCACATTAGAACTACAGCAATTAAAATGACCTTTAATAAAAGTTTCTCTCCTATTAACTTTAAAATTTTCATCTTTTTCCAAGATTTATGTAGAAAAATTACACATCCCACACTTGAAATTGCCCTTTGGTCTATTAAGGTACACTCCAACACCCTTACCATTAGTTTACAAAAGGTTTTTGAATTATTTATCTTTCCTAAACACTATTTTGGGTGGTGCCTTCCCCACATTTTGCTCAACATTCTGATCATAACTCAGTATTTCCTAATTGTTTTTAATTATTTCAGAAATCTGGTTGGCATCCAAGTTAAAAGTAGTAATAAAACTCAATCCAAAGTTTTCTTTTTTTCTTTCTTGCCAATAATTAATGTTAATTCACTCATCTTAAACCCACTTCCTAAAATGGGCTTATAAATACCCTTCGTACATTTACATATAACCTCCTTACTAATTTCCTTCAAAAATTCTGCTGAGTAGCCTCTTTTATTAAACAGTCGTAGTATAAATTGAACTTATTTTAAAAGTTCACTGCCCAAATTCACCATCCTGGCAGCCCGGACCAATTGTCCCTTTACAATTGACTTTTTTTTTGATGGTACGGCTGCCAGCTGGTAAATTCCAAATACGAATTTGAAAATGTAGACTTTCTATAAATCAAGGAAGACCGTTTTTGTCTTCAAAATCAATCATTAAATCTACATCTAAGTAGGAGATTTGTTCCTTACTATAGGAGTGGGTAAAATCCAAAAATTCCACTTTAATGTACATCAAAACTTCATTCAGTTCTACGTCCATACCCTTCCACACCACAAACAGGTCATCCAAAAATCTAGTATAATGTATAAGTTTAGACCATTAGGCACTTTTCATAATAAATTCCTGTTCCCAGTAGGACATGACATAATTGGCAAAAAAGGGGGCAGAAGCTGCCCCCATTGCCACTCCAGTTAACTGCTTATAATATTGCCCTTCAAAGTGAATTTAGTTGTTTTTCAAAACTATTTCCATTAGAGCAGTATATTTATTAATTTGGTCCTGGTCATAAGAACCTGTTTTTAATAATTGAACTTTTAACCAAGCCAGCCCCTCATCATACTGTATTACTGAAAAGAGATTACAAACGTCAGTAGTGACCAATATCAAATCGTTGTTCCACTTTATTTCTCCCAATTTTTCCAAGAAATGCCATGAATCCTTGGTAATATATGTGAATACCATCAAACCTTTTTGTAGTTTGTGATCTAAAACCTTACTAATGAAGCAGGTCTTGGAACGCTTCCCATCCACTATGGGCCAAAATGTTAACTCCCTTAGCCCTTTGTGGATCTTCGGTATTCCAAATATGTTGGGTATCATGGGGTGTTCATTCTTTAAATATTTCTATTCATCTACAGTCATCTGTCCTTGATATACCATATCATCTAAAGCCATGTCAATCTTCCTATAGGTAATATGAATTTCATTTAAAGAACTTTCCTCATAGGTACCATTCATTAGCAATATATTCATCCCATTTAGGTAGTCACTCATGTCCATTATCACCACCCCGTTACCCTTGTCTGGCTTCATTACTCATACAGTTTTATCATTAGCTATTTCCTTTAACAACCTCTCTTCTTTTTTAGTTAAATTACATTCATAATCACTTTTGTGTTGTTTATACATGTGTCATCTCTTTTTCACATACTTTTTCATATACCTTTATTAGATTATTTAAAGGGGGATTAAATGTACCTGGATGGTGTGAAGCTCACGGCTTGGCTGTTGCAGTTCCCATGATCATTAGGACTCCCGGATTGTCATCCCCTTTTAAATCGACTTTGGTAGTGGCTCATAAATCTTCCGCTAGAAAGGTGTATCAATAAATCGGAACGTTTTTCCATATGGGCCACTCAACAGGCCTTGGATTCCTTTACTGCACCTCTTTCGGCAGTCTTAGACTTTCTGGCGAGTATATTTCATCAAGGTTGCCAGTTCATCTACAGTTAAAGTCCAGCTGGCAGCTATTTGTAATTTTCATGTGGGGGTGAACATGCCTTCCTTGGCATCCTCCAAACTTTATAAGACTTTCCTTAAGGGTGCCTTTCTTCTTAGACCTCCGGTTAAGGACCCTACACCTCCATGGGCTCTTACTTTAGTGTTACAGGCATTAGACACTGCACCTTTTGAACCTGCATCTTCAGTTGATTTGCAATTTGTCATCTGGAAAACTGCCTTCTTGGTTGCCATTGCATCAGCCAGAAGAGTATCAGAGCTCCAGGCTCTCTCATCAAAATGCCTTACATGATTTTTCAGAAAGACAGGGTGTCATTGCACACTAATCCGTCTTTCTCCCCTAAGGTAGCCTCGGAAGCCAGTATTAATCAAACTATCAATTTGCCAGTTTTTTCCCCTAACTTTCAAAACAAAGGGGGAATATAAGTTGCACCTGCTAGATGTTCATAGACAACTGAGATTCTGTTTGCATAGGACAAAACCTTTTCGTAAATCTGATCAACTATTCGTGCCTTAGTCTAAACCCTTCTTAGGTAAGCCAACCATTGCTCTCTGGATCTGCCAATGCATTGTTTGAGCTTATGCTGTTAAAGGAATGTCTCATCTGGGACAATTGAAGGCACATTCTATTCTATCTATGACTTCTTCAGCTGCCTTCCTGTCTAGGGTGTCTCTGGACGATAACTGTTCAGCAGCCACTTGGTCCTCATCTCATACCTTCATTTCACATTGCAAACTGGATATTGTGTCTAGAAACAAAGCTTCATTCAGCTCTGCGGCGTTCCAAAATATCCTTCCATGAGGGGCACCCAGGAGTTTTTGGTAGCTGGGGACTCTGTCCCACAGGTTGAAGACCAAATGAAGTAAACTACTTCAGATAAAGAAGTTATGTACTCACCATAACATTCCATCTGAGTAGTTGTACTTCATTTGTCTTCAACCATCGCCCCCTCTTTTCCCCTTGACCTGGTTACTTTGTGAAGGTTGTTATACCTTTGTATACGTTGTGAGACCCTTGGTCCTGTCTGGGCCCTGGAGTTTTTTGTGGCTCACGCTTGTGATAAGGTTCTGTTGGGTCATGTGTTTGGTACTATTTTGGCAGCAAACTCGATCTGAAGGGAGACAGGGGGGTACTATGGGTAAGGGGAGGAGCTTGGAGCTCGGATCAATAGCTGGAAAATGCGGCCGTGTCAGATCCGATGTGGATCGGAAACCCACAGGTTGAAGACAAATGAAGTACAACTACTCAGATGGAACATTATGGTGAGTACGTAACTTCTTTTTGACCTTCATCTCCCAAAATATAGGAATAGAATGATTTCATGGAATATTAATCTTGTTTCCTTCTCTTGATTCTAATGATAATTATGTGATTTGATGTACATTGTTATGAATAATAATTTTTTCAGCTTTGAAGTATAATTATTTGAACAAACTGGAGTAGATGTGGGGGCCACATCCATCCATCCTCAGCCCCTTTTTCCCATTTTGCACATTGTTTCGTGGTGTCACTTCAGCAGTGACAACCATTTTGAGCCAAGGTTTACACTGCCCAGTGGCTAGCCCTGCTGCGGTAGTTCATATGTGCCACTCAATCACATCACTTTTTGTGAACTTGGTACTAATTACTGGAAGATTAAACAGATCCTATCAAAAATGTGAAAACTATCTAATTTGGAAACATTACTTCAGAATTTAAGTAGTGAACCAGTATGTGTGTTTAAAAACAAAAAATATTACAGAAGTGTAGAAAGTGCAAAGGACAATAATTCTAGTATTTACAATACGAATGTGAATAAGTGCGCATTTTGCAAATACTTGCAGGTACATTAATTAATGTTCTTATTTTTTAATAGGATTTGAAAGAATAATTTCTTGCCCTGGACAATTTAGTTGTAAGTTAAAAGGTGTGGTTTGCCACCTAGGGTTTGTCATGCAATACTTTCTATGTAGATAAAATGAAGAAGGGCCTAGAAAGGATTTATGAACATCTGCTTAGCTTTTCTAAATGTGATGAGAAAAGTGTGTTTTATAAACTTGGGAGAATTCTTTTGGATATAGGGTAGTTTTATGACAAATTAAGTTGAATGCAACTTTTCCACCTGGTCTTAATGATAGCGTTGCCCTCAGTTTTTTTTAAACACCAGGTTTGCTAGGCTTTAGTTAATGCACAGGATGATTTATGTTCTTACCATTTTTAATAGGTATAATGTTTGTATAGCATTGTTTTAATTGATATTTGGTGTGGTTTTTGTTTTTTATTTTTTGTAATGTCACATGACCTCAGTCACCTGGTTTATTAATTGCATTTAAATGCCTTATGTTTGAGATGTTTATTCTGATGGTCTGTTTTTGTGATGAAAGTGCTTAGTAAACGTAGACCAACACAGATTTTCCTGGTTTGTGGCTCCTAATTGAGGCTACTGGTGGCACTTCTTTAGTTACTACCTCAAGACCAATAAGAGCACACACTTGGAATGAAAAATAAATTCATATAGCTTTACTTACAAGTTGGCACTCTTCTTACAAGTTTGAGTTTTAAATGAATGCATGAAAATCGTGTTTACTTACACTACCTCATCCTTTTCATTGAAATCCAATTTGTGGTAGCCGCTGCTTTTGCCTGTCTTGGGAGATGATAGAAAGAGGAGTGATAAACAGATTACAAGTCAAAGCAGTAGAGTTATAATAAATTTTAAGATTTAATGATAGTACTACAGTTGAAGTGATATTCTTAACTCACTACTAGTTTGCAGATTTGCTGATGGAAATCATGTCCATGTTGACCACTAGAAGATATGTATCGAGGATAGGGTTAAAGGTTTCAGTCCATTGTTGTCTTTTCCATTTGACTAGACACCTGGATTATCGGATCTAACCTTGGTGCCTTTTGTAAAAGTTTGGATCCAAGACTATGGTTTCTCCCCTACCCATAATTCCCTCTAGTCCCAAGAGTACCCCAGGGCTGTCTGGTTGCCTGTTCTGTCAGAGTGCTTTATTGAGGGCTGTGCCCTTAACTTTAGCTAAGCATTCTTTTTTCTTGACTTGCTGGATCTTTTCTAATGTTATCAGGTATTTATCTTTATTTTTAGTTGTCATTTTTTGGAAGTGTTTTCACCCACCTTCCCTCCTCTACAAAAAAAAAAATACTTTAAAACTTTCCTTTGTTGATATAGTGTTATTTAGCAGGTGTGTGATTTTTCATAGCCGTCAGATGTTTTGATCTTGGATGTTTTCAGTGTAGTTATCTGGTTCTTGCTGTACTTGTAGTTGTTTCTTGTATGTTTTCATATTGTTAGGTTGCTAGATATAGATGACAAGGCCACTGGATTCAAAACGTGTAGTGCCTGTGGGCACTAAATCCCCCCTCACATCAGTTTTGCAGGAATCGTCATTGGTGGTTGACCTCCCTGATAGTCACTTTGGGTTGACATTTCGCACTCTCATGCCTGACAGACACAGTGACCTGTGATGGGGGTGGGACATTATAAAGGGAAATTAGTTCAAGGCACGTGGTCAGCTACTGAGGCCAGACTTCACATAAGTGTCTTGGAGATGAGCGCAGTTCTAGAGTTGGAAGCATTCCATGTTTCCCTTCCCAAAGGTGTGACGTGATGTTCATATAAACAGGCAGCATGGCTGGCAGTCATCGCAGCGTATCTAAGGCTGCAGGTTTCCAGGTGTTCTGCTACTTAGACAATTGATTCCTTACTGCATACATCAGGGATGAATTCATTTAGTGCAGGGACTTCTTACTCCAATTAGCTTCTCTTTTGGAAGTAAAAATCAGTCTAACAAAAAGCCAGTTGGCACTGTCTCAGAAGAATAGAGTTAATACAGTGATACCTGGATTCAACATCACAAATTGCCTGGCAAGACTAGTATGTTTATTAGGATCAATAGCAGCATCTGTCACAGTAGTACCTCAGGCAGTATTTTATATGAGGGTTCTAAAGAAGACACTTTCTGTGCAATTGTCAATACTCAAATGCAGCAATTAGTTTGCCTCGATTCCCCCAGAGGGACAGTCACCCAGGGATGTAGTAGTCCACAACAGTTTGGGCCCTGGTCTCCTGTATGCTTTTCCTCAAGATAGCCAAGTTTCTTCAGAAAGCTATGAAGTGCAAGGCAAGGGTATGTTTGATTGCACTCTTGTCCCAGACAGGTTTGGTTCCCTTTTCTCTGGCCTCATCTGTAACACCCTGCCTGTGCGCTGGATCCATGTCCATTTGAATTGGTGCACCAATCCCGTCAGCCTCGTCCAGATATAAAAACCTGAAATTGATCACATGAGTCCTTCAGTTTTAATGATTTCCAGGCATGCTGGACTATCTACTCCAGTTATACCTATTCTGTCATCACATAAACCAAAACAGTAGGAAGGTTTACCTTAACTGGAAGAGATTTGCTATCTTGGCTTCCATTGAAGGTTTGGATCCTTTTTCAGCACCATAACCATCTCTTTTAGACTTCTAGTTTCTCAACCATCCAAGTACAATTGGTGCTATAACCAACTGTCATGGAGGAAAAAACAATTTTCCTTTCCCTCTTTGAAAATCTCCATGGCCTGTTTGAAGGGAACTTTGCTTCTTAGACCTCCAATCAGAAATCAAGTTCCTGAATAGGACATTAATGTGATGCTTAAAGCCTCAACTAGGTTCCCCTTTGAGCTTGCATCCTCTGCAAAACTAACATTTCTTCATTGGAAACTTTTTTTTTTCTGTTAGCTGTCATCTAAGCTAGGATCTCATCAATACAAGCATTGTCCTGCAGACCTCTTTACTTGTTTTTTTTTTTTTTTTTCATAATGGTAGGGTACCACTGTGACCAAAAAAAATGCAAAAAAACAACAAAACCAAAAAAAGCAGCAAAAAAAAAAAAGAAAAAAAAAACACACAACACACACTTAGGACTTCATTTCTCCAAAAAAAAAACAAAAAATGATATTCATCATATCAAAAGAAGAAGGTTTTTACACACATCCACTCTGGTAACGTTTTCGTTGATAAAACAACTTCATCAGAATAAGCACCAATCCTCATTTCCTTCCTGAGGAGGCCTCAGAAGCCAGTCATAATTCATTCCCTGCAATGGAGCTGTGGAAGTTTGCACTGTAACTTCCAATAGGAGGAGCCTAAGCCTTTTTATATAATCATATCCTCACAATTTAAAGAAATGTATCTCTGGAAGCATAGGGGTAACTAAAGAAGTATTAATGGCAAATTCATAGCACAAACTATAATGGTATTGGTCTTTAGGTTCTAGGTTTTAAACTAGATTTTATATGTCACAGTAAACACAGTAACTATTAAATTTGTAATATTTTATAAACAATTAGTGTTTCAGCAACGACTCAAGTTGCCTACATACTGTCACCTGCATTTGGTGCATCCAGCTGAGGGCTTTCCTGTAAGGCTAAGCAGTTCTGCCATTGCTGCTTGGTTGTTAATATAGTTAGAAAAACAAGAAATTTATGACAATATAAATGAGCGTTATGTGAGCAGCAAGTATCTTTTTACTTGCATTAAACAGAACAGTTGTGTTTGTCATTGTATAAACTTTAAGATGAAATCTTCTAATACCTTGTATGTGGCTTGGTTTTTGGGTTTATTAATGTAAATATGAACAAGCAGTATTTGACCACCTAGAGGTCTCAGTAGGATGTAACTGAAGAAACACCTGGAGGCATCTCTCAGCTGTAATGAGTTAACCAGACAATTAACCTACCAGTTTTCTTCAGAAATATTTCAAACAAATGGGAATATACTTTACATTTAATTGATGTTCTTTGTCAACTCAGATTTTGCTTGTATTGCAGCAAAAGCATTAAAAATGGACCAGCTGTTTCTTTCCTTTTCAAAGGCCAAATTGGGTGAAGGAGTTTCTAAAGTAATTTTATCCAGGTGACTGTCCAACTGCATTGCCTTTGTTTATAGGGAAATGGGATTAGCATTGCAACAGAAGCCCAAGGCTCATTCAGCTAGAGCAGTGGCTTCCACTGCTGCTTATTTTGAAATAGTACCCATAGATGAGAGTTGTGCTGTGGATACTTGGCCTGCTGTTCATACTTTTTGTCACGTTACACACTAGATGGACAATCCAGATTCCATGCATCATTTGGCTTCACCTTACTTGGGAATATCCTTCCATGAGACTTCCCAGGTTTCTCTGGTAGCTTCGGAATCTGTCCCATCTGTTGAGCAGGATAGAAAAGACAACACTGAATACAAAAGTTATGTACATATACCATAACACTAGATCTGTGTTGTCTTTAGTGTGGTTCAACATTCCCTCATGCCATCCTTTTTCCTAAATTATTTTATGTCCCTGGAGCAGTTTTATCTGTCATGCTGTGTTTCATAGATTAGCAAGTCTGTATTGTGTCTGTCAGGTGAAGTACTAGGTACAAGCAGGCTAATTTGATCTCAGATATTCTTGCAACTTGAGAGAATTATGGGTAGAAGAGGAGCCAGAGCCCTGTTGGCACCGAGGTTGAATTCGATAACAATAGGGATGTAGCATTATGGGTAAGTACATGACTTTCTTTTCTGAGCCATCAAGAAGGACTACAGCAGTGGTCCTGTTTTGGCGAAGTTTCACCTTTCCAACACACAAAATGTGTTGAGCTTTGCTTCCCTACTAATTTACTGTAAATGTCCCCTGAGGATAGAATAAAGTGAATAAAGGGGCTTTCATTATTTAATCCCTGACAGTTGTGCTGTGCTTCCCCTATTTCTGAGCTCACAAGTTTTACTTTTGATTTGTAAGCTCTCCTTTGTTGTTCTAAAAGCAATAGAAACTCACCATTTCGTTTTAACTTTATTTTTCTGTTGCTGTAGTGCTTTTTGTAGATTGACTGGCACAGTAACTAATTAGAAGCCTGCATTTTCTTTAAAAAAAATAAAATCTGCTTGTGAGTGGAAGATATAGCCTGTCTTTCAACACTTTTAATATGTGACAGTTTTGCTCTGCTGTACATATTTATGGACTCAATATGTTTTTCTTTTATTTTTTGAGCTCCACCTTTCCTTTTCTGGGTTTTGGGAACTCACCATTTTGTTTGTTTCATTTCCCTGCTGGTTCAGTGGTTTTGTAGATTGCCAGGCAGAATAACTCATCAGAAGCCAGCAATTCTTTAAAAAGCATCTGCTGAGGAATGGACGCGAGTTAAAACAGTAGAAAGGTATCATCGGCAAAGGATAAGACTGCTTATATTGCTGGCAACACCACCTAGTGTGATTTTTTTAACTGCTACTTAACTCTGAAAGTGTACTTAAGTTCTTCCCTTAAAATAGGAGGTGTCAACAATTTACCCGATTATCTTCGTGTTTCACTGTTGCAGTCATTACATTTGGGTTATATCTGCTTGCAGGTAGCCCTCATTCGGCCTAATTAACAAAGTCTTGGGTCCTGCGTCGGTTGCTGTCCCTTCTTCCATGACGTCAGGGGTGTAAAACATGCAGTCGACGGCATTACATCAGTCTTTCTTGCAGTGCGGTGCCCGAAACAGAAGCAGTTAGCAAGTGCCGGTCGGCTGACTCCTGAAATTTTCATTTTCAAGTTTCAGAACCGAAGTCTTCAACTAAAGTGAAGTACCCCATTGGGGAACATTTTTCTTGCTCCTTACTGATGTAAGTAAAAGTCAGTAATTGTATTTCTTGTGGAAAGCAAATAGCTCATAAAGATTTTCATTCGTACTGCATTCCTTGCTTAGGCCCTGACCACGACGTACCTCGCTGTCAGGTTTGTGCCTTATTTAAACATCAAACTATTTGTCGTCTGTATATTTATGCTTCTAAATATTTTGGTACTCTGTTCAGTTATCCAGATATGGCTTCGGTAAGCCACCCGACTACTGACATTCTGGAAAAACGCAAAGATAGACAGAGGCAGACTGCATAGATCCAAAGCTGCCGACGACGCTTCTCCTAAGCTAGTCACCAGTTCGCCGGTACTCAGCCGCTTTCGCAGCCCCTGATACCCGCTACTTCAGATTCGCAGGCCTCTACTGAGACCCATTCGGAGTCTGGTATGCCGCAAGATGCTTCAGCTGTGGAACTTGCGGATGTCTCTACCTTGGATGGGTCCGGAGCCGCTGTGCAGGCACCGGCTTCTGAGGGTGTATTCAGGCCTACTGACTTTCATATTAAATCGACGCCATCTTCTTCAAGGCCTAAAACTCGATCCATGCCTAGAAAATAGGCACCCAGGCCACATGGTCAGGTCTCTATGCCTAAAAAACAAATTATAAGAATGGCTGAAGACCTTATTACTTTAATCAGGGGAAGCCACCCTTCCCCTGCTTAAGAGACCTAGGACTGAGTTTGCTTATGATTCTTCTGATCAGGATTCTGAAGTTTCTGTTTCCTCTGTGACCAGGATCTACCCTTATTTACCTATGAAGATTCAGATGTAGAGGACTCTCTTCCTTCTGCTTCCCCTCCAGAGGATTTCTCTTTTGGTGAAACCTTGCATACTCTTAGGGAGCATTTTCGCTGGGAAAGCCAGGATTACACTGACTCTAAAAAGAGGCTTAGGGATTTCTTACTCCTGCCCCAACACGGGCCTTCAGGCCTTTAGCTCTCCCCCCTGTACTGGACATTGTTGATGATGCCTTTTTGGAATCTAGATAGACCCCTGACTCTCTACCTCCTGCTCCCAGAAAACCTAATAGATATTACAGTGTTCTTGACTCTCACAAGTTCCTCTTTAAAAATCCTACTGCAGATCCTGAGACCATTTCACAGGGACCCAAGGCCATTAAGGCGGATACAGCCAAATATCCTACTCCCTCTGATAGGGATTCCAGGATGCTGGACAGATGAGGTAGGAAGGTATACACTTCTGCAACCTTGGCCATTAGGGCCTTAAACTGGCAGTTTTATATGTTAAAATATCAGCAGCATATTATTGGATTGCTTAAACAGAAAATGTTGTTGATTCCTGACTGTGCTGAAAATAAAGATTTACAGGATTTAATGCATTCTGCTGAACAAGTTGGAAAACATACTTTGCAATGTGGTTTTGATTCACTAGTGGCATCTTGCAGGGCTGCTGTCACTGGGTCTGTACTTAGAAGGCATACTTGGCTTAAGGAGCAGTCTTTGCCAGATCATGTTAAAGCTAAATTGCTGGATGCTCCCTTAAACCAACACCGCCTGTTTGGCAACAAAGCAGAAGTACTACTTAAAAAGATGGAGGAAAACGCTAAATCTATGCAAACTGTTAAAGATTTCTTGAAAGTATAACCTCCCAGATTTAGTAGGCATTGGCCCTCTAAAAAATTGGTCCTTTCCTGCCTCTTCCAGGCCTTCTCAGTCCAAACCCAGAACCAGCAGAACACCCAGGCGTCAGTCCCAAGGTACTCACAGAGCTAAATAGTGGGGGGCTTCCACTTCAAAAACAGGGAGTGGTAAGACTCCCCCCTATGGTAAACTGTCTCACTGACAACTTTAAATCTTCCCAGCCCTGCACAACTGACTGTTCCCTTAGGGGGAAAGAATGCCCGGCAGGCAAAAAATTGTAAACTCGTTACCCAGGACAAAGGGGTTTTAAATATAGTTTCCCAAGGATAAAGATTCCACTTTCACTCCTTACCAACCCCAAATGGTTGGCCAGACCTTCCCCCAAATCAGTGGGCCGAGGCTCAAAAGCATATTCTCTCTCTCTCTTAAGCATCAGGGCTATTCAGCCTGTTCCAGAAGAGGAAAGGGGACAAGGTTTCTACTCAGGACTTTTCCTAGTGCCCAGAAAAGACAACTCATGACATCCTATACTGGACCTCTCTATCCTAAACACATTTTTGATGATCCCACAATTCAAGATACTAACTCTTCACCAGCTCCTTCCTATGCTACGCAAGGATGCGTGGTTGGCAACACTGGATTTAAGGGAAGCCTACCTGCACATCCCAATAAGGGAATCCTGCAGAAGATACATACGCTTCAAAGCAGGCTACATGCACTTTCAGTTCTCTGCACTGCCCTTTGGCTTATCTACTGCGCCTAGGGTATTCACAAAGTGCCTATCTCCAGTCATTGCATTTTGCAGGCAAAGAAATATCCAACTATATCCATACCTGGACAATTGTCTAATTCAGGCAGAAAGACAGGACATACTATTGAATCATTTGGCGTTTGTACAGAAATTGCTAACTTCTCTGGGGTACACCATAAACGAAAATTAATCACATCTGGTACCCTGCCAACAAATTGTATTCCTGGGAGCAAGTTTGAATTCAACTTCCCAGATGGCTTTTCTCACACTAGAAAAACAAGTTCATTTGACAGCCTACTTCAAACTACTGGCCACAAAGACCCAGCTATCTGCAAGGAAAATACTGCAAGCCCTGGGGTTCATAGCCTCCTGCATTCTACTAATTCCAAATGCAAGACTGCATATGAGGAAACTACAATGGTATCTAAAAAGCCTATGGTGTCAACATTCTCAGGATCTAGAAGCAATCATTCCTGTCATTCCTTGTCTACAGATAGAGTTACTTTGGTGGGCAGACGCTTGTCACCAAAACAAGGGACTGCCATTCACACTACCCCCTGCCACCCAAACCTAACAACAGACGCATCGGACTATGCATGGGGGGCTCACTTGGCAGGGAAGTGCATTCAGGTCAAATGCACCTGCACATCAACCAGAAAGAAATGTTAGCTGTACAGAATGCTCTGACAGCCTTCAAAGACCACATCCTTCCAGGGCAATTAATGGTAAAGACTGACAAACACCACTGTTATGTGGTACATAAACAGGCAGGGGGGAAACCCACTCATACCGTCTCTGCAGACTAGCCATACCTGTGTGGAAGACAGCCTTGAGTTACCAAGTGCACCTACAGGCTCAATTCCTGCCAGGAAAGCTAAACACACTGGCAGACGACCTAAGCAGAAATCTCAAGAACCCACACAAGTGGAAACTGGAACCAAAGATATTCAACATGTTGAGAAAGAAATGGGGGAGCCCAGATATAGACCTGTTTGCCTCCCCCCAGAACTACCAATTGGAAAAATTCTGCACAAGGACTCCCCACAAACAAGCTTGGAAAGTGGATGCCCTGTCCTTCACCTGGAAAAACCTCAGTTTATGCCTTTGCCCCTCTGCCTCTCCTCTCCAAAGTACTATTTAAGGTCAAACAGGACAAACCAAGGACGATACTGATTGCACCAGACTGGCCACGCCAACACTGGTACCCCCTTTTGCACAGTGTGTCACGGCTGGCACCATGGCACCTGCCTCAGACCCCTGCCCTGCTGTCCCAGCAGGAAGACCAGATTCTGCACCTGCAGCTTCAAACCCTGAACCTGGCAGTCTGGTTAATTACCTAATCTCTCCATTACCATCCCTCAGTAAGCAAGTGGAGGCAAGGAGGGCCTAGTACTAGTAAATCCTATACTGAAAAATGGAAAAGATTCTGTTCCTGGAACCAAGCTGAGGGGATGGGCACAGCAATGCCCAATTTACCTCAGATTCTTCAGTACTTAACTGAGATTTGCACAAGGGCCTTTCCCTTTCCTCCATCAAAATTCATGCCTTAGCCATTTCAGCTCATTACAACACAGAACCACCCCTCTTCTCTCATCCACTGCTGAAGCAGTTCCTCAAAGGGGCCATTAACTTAAAACCACACAGGAGAGCCCCTACTCCAGCTTGGGACCTTAACTTTGTATTGAAAAATCTCCCTCTACTTCCTTTTGAGCCAGCTGCAAATGCAGAGTTGAAATTCCTTTCTTGGAAAACAGCCTTCCTTTTAGCCATCACTTCAGCAAGTAGGGTGTCTGAATTAAAGGCCCTCATGGCAGTGGAGCATTTAATCATTTTTCATGCGGACAGGGTGTCCCTCAGGACCAATCCCTCCTTCATGGCCAAGCTGGTATCCAGTGTGGCCCTTAATTAGTCCATTCATTTGCCAACCTTCTTTTCTAATCCACAGAACAAAGGGGAGCGAACACTGCACTCCTTAGATGTGCACAGACAACTTAGATTTTATTTGGACAGGACTAAATCTCTCAGGAAATCTGAACAACTGCTGGTTGCATTTGCTGCAGGGGCAGAGGGGAAGGCTATTTCAAAACGGATCGGCCACTGCATTAATTTCTGCAATAAGCATAATGGAAAACCTATCCCACAGGGCATCAGACCCATTTCAACCAGGGCTGCATCTACCTCTACAGCCTTTCTCAGGGGCGTCCCTACTAGGGACATCCTAGAAGCTGCTATCTGGTGTTCTGTACATACTTTCACCAAGCATTATCATTTGCCAATTTCTCTAAATCCAGGGCTGGTTTTGCCACTGCAGTCTTGCAGGGCCTTATAGTTGGTCCTAATTCTATTTAAATTCCTCCTCCCAAACTTAGCTTTGGGAATCTATCCAAATGCAATGACTGCAACAGTGAAACACGAAGAACATAGTACAGTTGTGTACACTTACCATAAATGTAGATGTTCGAGTGTATTCACTGATGCAGTCCTAGTTACCTCCCTCCAGCCCCCTGACTTCTATTGGCTATACATCTAGTCTTGCTTACTGTATTTAAAGCTCTTTGGTGTATTTGCTTTTCTGTTGGAGGTATATCCTTGTATTTATATATTTAGTTGCTTTCTATTATGGGCACCTGACATCTGGGGTAAGAAATACTGATGTAATGGCATTGGCTGCATGTTTTATACCCCTGCCTACCTCACATCATGGAAGAAGGGACAGCAACCGACGCAGGACCCAAGACTTTGTTAATCAGGCCAACTGAGGGCTACTGCAAGCAGATAACCCAAATGTAGTGACTGCAACAGTTAATACACTCAAACATCTACATTTATGATAAGTGTACACAACTGTACTTTCCTTAGACTCTAAAGACGAGAAAGCCTATGCGGACTGTGAATCTGAAGACACCCTGGGCTCTGCTTCATCCCCTGAGGACCTCTTTCAGGGGTACCCTTCATAAGATGAAGGAATACTTCCAGCTGGGAGGACAACTGGTTTCCTCGGGCCAAGTTCTGATATGGACATTTTCTAGGGTTATTTAAACCCTTGCTTCTGATAATTCTCTTCAGTCTGTGAAATCCTGGATGATGTTTTCCAGCATGTATCTTTGCAGCCTGCCACCCATTCCCCCACTCCTAGGAAGGCTTGATCACATCTCTGTTTTTTTTTTTATATTAATTTCTCCATTAAATTTCTTTATTAAATTATTTAAACAGTAACTTAGCTATGCGCATACATTAATGGAAAGGAAAACAAACTGTAGTGACATTTTATTTGTTTTTTTGTAGTATGCATGTGTTTTCTTTTTAAAAAAAAAGTCATTCATTATTACATAAACTGCTCATTTTCTGCCTTCTCTTAAAACCTTGCTCCTCTCCCTGAATATTATTTATGCATTGTTCCCATATATATTCCATTTATTTTCATGTAATTTGCTGTTTTTCTTTGCAAAAGATCTAACCCTATTCTTTTCAGTAGTTACGTTACAGGTGGTTAAGATTTTTACATTCTTCTAGTAATTCCTTTTTTGGCAACCAGTAACATTAAACTCATTAAGGCCTTGCTATGTCTAGACAATTCAGAAACGATCACCCAGCTCAATAGAATATTTCTTTAGTTATAGCCATTTGCTCCCTCAACATTTCAGACAAGTTACTCTAGAGGACTTTTTTTTTTTTTTTTTTTTTTTAATCTTCAGCTTATACAAGCTCTCTTCAGTCCCACAATCACTTGTATATGAATCCTGTGGTGGATCCAGCAGTGGTGTCAGTGGATTCAAGTAAAGGACCTTGTGGTGGTATTGTAGGGCAGTCTCCGTGTTAAAGTGACAACAGCATCACATCTGGCTCTTGCTCAGGGACAAAGACTCTTATCACAGTGGTTCTTAGAACTGGTACCAGAAAAATAAGTAGGGATGGGCTTTTACTCCAGACTGTTTGTTGTCCCAGGAAAATAATTCATATGGAGACTGTCCTGGAATTGTCAAGACTAAACAGATTCTTTTTATCTTTCGCCTCACAGCAAGAGGTTCTCCGGTTCGATTCTCTGCTGTAGTGCCTTCTTTGCAGACTCTACATGTCCTCCCTGTGTTCGTTTGTGTTTCCTCCTGCTGCTCCAGTTTCCTCCCACATTCAGAAACATGCGTCTGGAGCATTTCTCTGTGGGCCTCTGCTGAAAATTGACTGTGTTCCAAGTCGGACTTTACCGGTTAGTAATTGTTAAATAATTTTAGTACCAAAGTCCGAAATGTTGACTTTATGAATAATTCTACATGCGGTTCTTCCTGGAGCACTCGTTAACTCTAGACTTGAAGAATGCCCATCATTGTATCCCCATAGTTTAAGATCCATACAGTTCCTTCATTTTAAGACAAGGTGGGATGGTGTTTCTTTTCCATTTCTGTGCCTTGTTTTTGTGTCTACTGCACCCAGAGTCTTTATAAAATGCCAGGTTTCAGCAATTGCTTTTTGCAGGACAGCAGATGTGCACATCTGTCCCTACCTGGACAGTTGTTGAATTCAAACAGTCTGTTTGCAAAAAAAACAGTGTCTATCCAAGTCACCATGGCCTTTTTTCCAGAAGGTAGGACTAGCAGTAAATCTCCAGAAATCCCACCTTAATCCCTTCACTTGTGATATTCTCACTGCTGCAAGCAACCTTTACGTTACACAGGTTGTGTCCTGTGTAGGAAACATCAAACACCATCTCTCAAAAGCTCTGTCTGGGGATAAAGCCCTGATTCTGACACAGGTGACAAGAGTTTTATTAACTACTCAGGCTACTGATAGGGCAGAAGTGAGGGGAGGGATGGGCATGCCCATCCTTGGTGGTAGGGTGGTATGTGGGAGTTTATTGGTGATGATCCTTGGTAGAAGCCGGGGACGTTGCTAGATGAGTGGCTAGTGAGTGGAAAGTGGGTGTGACTTAAGGTGTTACAGACATGAGGCAATACGCTGATAGATAACATTGCACTCCTACCCAGGACCAAGCCACGTCACCACAAGGGGAGTGGGGAAATGGGTAGCTCATAATAGAAAATACCCCCAGACAGAAGCGCAGATATGGTGAGCCATGTTGCCTTGTATCCATGACTGGTCCCAACAGTACTGAATTAAGTCTGGGGGCGGTACAGAGTTAGCTGGAAGACCTGGCGCAGATGGAGCATGAGGACCAGGCAGTTAATATGACTAACAGGTGGAGCAAAAAAGTTTTCAAAAGCTCTGGCTTCCTCCCTCACCTTTACTCTGATTCTGAGTGGTCAGCCCTGCAGAGGGAAGTTAGCAATCAAAATGAAGATTTCAGTACAAGTCTTTTGAGTGTGTACCTTTAACTCCTAGTGGGTGTGGCCTAAGCCTTTAAAAATGAAGTTATCACTTTAAAATTCTAATAAATACTCATTGACAGAGGTCAAATATCAGTACAATTGTGTTTGCCATCATGTATGCTTCAAGATAAAATATTCTGATACCTTGTATGTAGCGTGGTTTTGGAATTATTAATGCAAGTATGAACAAGTAATATTTGACGCCTAGAGGAGCAGTAGGGGGTAACTGCAGATGCACCTGGAAGCGTCACTCGGATGTAATGAGTTAAGTAGTTTGATGTGTCATGAAGGGAAAACTCAGATTCTTCACAGGAGCAGCGGTCAGTTTTCAGCTTTGCTTCTGGCAGATAAGTCCCCAGTGTGGGAGGAACTTCTCCACATAGAATATTGCTCCATTAAGGAAAAAAATACTGTTTTTTTTTTTTTAAACCTTAAAACTTTTAATGTTGGAATTATACTATCAGGGGGGCCACTTTTTATAACTTTAACCCATTTCCAGGGCTGTTCTTGTGAGAAAATGTACTGCTTATGTAAATGTCATCACCTTTATTGGAAAGTTTAGTGACAGGATGCATTTTATTTGGGCATTAACTGTTACAGGATTGTAGGGTATGTTAGTGCTTGTGTTCACTTTGTAACAGCTTACCTGCCATTTCTTTTGTCAGACTGAGTTTTGAAATGTTTTTCTTTCTGACATTAATTTAGTGTACTGCGTATAGAATGCTGTGTTTGGGGACTGTGTATATGAGTGCAAGTGTACTGCTTGTAAACACACAGTGTGACAACTTATCTTCCAAATGATTAGTTCCAGTAAAGCTTACCACATTCAAGACATCTTCCTTGATCACAACATGAATATTTATAGCTGTAACATCCCTCATATCTGGAAAGAATAAACAGTCAGGGAGCCTTTACCGATTTGTGCAGGGAACAGTTAGCATATCAGTTGAAGGTGCGTAACACTGCAGTGGCCATTCATCTTTACTCAGAGCATTCACTCACCTCTCCAGCTTACTCTGGTGTAGCCCTTTCAGCCACCACAAACCACAGGTCTGCCTGCCAAGTCCTCGTCAGCTGCTCCTATGTGTGATCCACGTATGGAAGAATCATTTCTATTGGGTTGTGGAGATATTGGTTGATGAAACCAGGGAAAGAGATTTCTTGAAGGGGCAAAAGCACCTTCTCTGAGTCTGACTTCAGCTAAACCTGTAAAGAAAACATAAAAGGTTGAACATTGTTCTTTTGATGGCATGGTTCTATTAGAAAGGATTACTTTCTTACCTTAGCTCAGAAGTTTTTACAGGCTGTTTATCCTTACATTCATAAATCATTGTCTGAAAAAGAGATATTCTTGAGGAAGACATCACAGGATTCTGACAATCAGGTGTTTTTATGAGAACACACGGATGTACCCCCCCCCTTAATTGATGAGATGCTGTATGTTACAAGTAGATATGACTCATTCCACTCCATGCCTCCTGTAGTGGCATCTTTTGGGGTTGTATTTAATGCTATCTGTAACATTCCTGATTCACATCCTTCAGTTCTCAAAAAGGCAGGTTGGCTTTACAGAGTTCCTCAAACTAAAAAACATTTATTTTCCCATCTCAGGATTGACCATGGCCATATCCACATCTTCACCAGCTGGAAGCAGACTCTGCGTCTTCCAGTCCTTTTCCTGTGAACAAAGGAAAGCTATTGGCTAGATATGGTAAGATAATTTCTTCCACTTTGGTGTATAGAATTCTTAACCTTAAGTCAGACTCCTATGTGGAAGTTTGTTTTGTTTTTGTGTAGACAAGTTTGAGAGAATTATCTGCTACATTTCCTCCTGAAGGTAGTGCCTGTCTGAATTTCACTGTTTCTAACATTTCTGAAGTATCAAAACATTACTTACAGTATCTACACAGTCATGCATACTCTGCTGCAGTATTGTGGAGATATGCCTGGGTACAAAATCAAAAGTTTACTGATGAGCTGAAGTCCAAAATTTTACATTAGATAAGGAAGTTTTGTTTGGGCCATCTGCTATTCAGGTCCTCAATTTGTTGAGAGAGGGAAAATTTGGTACAAGATATTTTTCAGCCCCCCCCCCCCCTAAAATCTCCCAAATCCTTTTTTCCCATATAAGAATCCAAACAAACAATCCTTGCCTTCTGAAGCCAAACAGGGAACCAAAAATACATGACAGGAGAGGGACAAGAAACAAGAATCCTTTCCTAAAAAAGGACAGTAGTATTTCAGAATAACTATATCAGCATCCCATCCTCTTGCTAGTATCTCTCAGAATTTGTCCCACAAACTGGCTCTGTACATTCCTATTTGGCAACAGATTGTTTTAGATTCTTGGGTGTTAAAAGATCAGGAGGGATACAGATAGCAGTGGTACAATTTCCTCCTTTCAGGGGAGCTCCTTTCACCTTCTGAATCAGAGTTTTTTCTTCAGGTTCTTAAGCACTTACCATAGGAGGCAAAGAACCAGTGCCCTTAAATCAGGGCAAAGTCTTCTATTTCAGAATGTCTCTGGTACCAAAGAAAGTGTCTTCTTGGAGACTAGTTCTAGATCTTCCTTTTCTAAATCTTTATGTAAAATTTCCAAACTTCACAATGTTGAACTTCAGAATCTGTTACCTATCATTCCTCAAGGAAGTTTTTTGGTAACATTAGGTCTAATAGATGAATACCGTTACATTTCCATAGCCAAACACTTCAGCAAAATTCTCAGATTTTCTATAAATGGATCATATCAGTTCTCTGCTTTCCCCTTTGGGTTATTTGCAGTTTCAGGGATGTTTACAAGGTGCTTAGCTCCAGTTACAGCTTATTGCAGTTTGTATGGCATTCAATTATTTCTGTATTTATATAACTTACTCATCTTTGTAGAGTCTTTTCATAGATGTCGAGTCATTACAATGGGTTTCCTGTCTTCTGGCCAATCTGGGGTTCTAGATAAATGTTCAGAAGTCATCCTTGACTCAAAATCATGGGATTATCTTTCTGGGCTGTCTCAGGCACCTTGTAGCAAAAGGCTTTGTTGATGCAGGAGAAAGTGGATTTTTATCTGGAAACATTCCTGAGCTATTTAAATCGGAGAATCTCTCAGGACCCAGGAATTAATGACCTCTCTGATTCTAATGATTTCCTTTCTCAGGTTTGCACATGAGAAAGATTCAGTGGTTTTGGAAAAAGTTAATACTCTGAAATTTCAGATTCCAATATTGGGCTTTGTTAAAAAGGAACTGCACTGGTGGAGACTACAAATTAAAGCAAACCCAGATCTCTCCTTTTCTCCTGTACCTTTAAGCTAATCTGTAACTAAAGATGCCTCAGATTTTACTTGGACAGTTTCTTTAGAGACAAAAGTACAGGGCATGCGGAATTCCTTAGACAGACCAATGCTCTTCAGTGTCAGAAATGTAGGTTGTGTTTCATGCCTTAAAATCTGTTCATTGTCTGTGGTCCCATGGGCCTCTTCAGTTGATTACAGGTAATGCCACAGTGATGTGATACATAAAGACACAAGAGGGCACAAGGTCCTTCTGTGTAAGCTGGTATAATGGCCTAGTAGGTAGCTCTTCAGCATCTTAAATTCCATCAGAGCAAAGTGTAGTGAAGACATGGTGAGGAGAACCAGGACAGACCCTTGTAAATGCCGACTGAACAAGGGGGTCTTCCAAGAATTGATTCAGTTATAGGGAACACTTTAAAGTTGATCTGTTTGTCTCTTTTCAAAACAGACAACTGAAACAATTCTGCTCAAGGACTTTTGCAAACAAGCCTGGAAAACAGATGCATTTTCTGTCGTGTGATCTGGAATATTCATTTATGCCTTTCCACTGATATCCAGGGTAATTCTGAAGATTCAGAAGGACTTTGCTGAAGTCATTGTGGTGATCCCATTTTGGACCAGGTAACGTTGAGTCTCCCTTCTTATGGGATTGACCATGGTCGGTTTACCACAGGCTTCCTCAGACTGGATCTGCTATCACAAGACTGATCGATTGGGGTTTGACACGATCCGTTTTCAAACGTCTTCAACCTAAATTCTAATTCCTTTTAAGTTCCTCTTTTCAAAAGATGTGCAGCAATTACTAAAGGAGGCAAGGAAACCTGCTATTAGGAAATCTTATATTGGCAAGTGCAAAAGATTTCTAGTTTCTGCTTAACCAGTAACCCAGGGCCCTTTCAGTAATTCTGTAACTCTGGTACTCGAATATTTGTGTAAGTTACTATCCTCTGGGGTGTCTTTTTTTCTCTATTGAACTAGATCTTGCAACCATTTCAGCATGTCTGCCCATGGATCCTCCACTCTTTCTCTGTTTTTTGGTGAAACAGTTAATGTAATTTTAGACTATGTAGTAAACAGGTTGCTTATTCATGGGCTGTCAGCTTTGTGCTAGAAAAGTTAACTATGTCTCTATTTGAAGTGCCTCATTAAGCAGATTTAGGGCTCATTACATGGAAGAATTTTCTTACTATTCTGACATCAGCAAGAAAGGTCTTACCCATAATAGTTTGAATTCCTGACTTTTGCAGTAGTGCATACACCTTCCATCCCCCTTCCCTTTCTATATAGTTATTTGTTGGGATATAAAATGGTTTGTTGTATGTTTAGTGCTTCATAATGAATGCGTGCCTCTAACCTTTGGGCAAGAAAGTCCTGAAGATGTCTTCATTGTGACTGCTGATTTCCCTTCACAGGTCTGACCAGTCAGCAGTCAGAGTGAAGATGGAGGGTGCCAGAGCTTTGGGAAGCTGGCAGAACACAACCCATATAGCCTAAAGGCTACTGCAGCAGAGTGGAATTTGAATGTCTACTGTTATGGGTAAGTGAACTTGCACAACTGTACCTTTACCTTCCTTAGGTGGACTTTGATTTTATAGAACTGAAAGCATTCTCTACTTAGGGGAAGAAAATAGATTCCTGTTGTAGTATCTGAACACGTTTGCCATTCTCACCATTTCTGTCAGAAAATTCCTCAAGCTTTCAGGCTACATGCATCTCCTGCATATTGATGGTTCTCCTCAGCAAACTTCATGAGGAAACTCCAGTGTATACTTAAAAAAACTAATGTTGATGTCTGTATCTCGGTTCCCTGTAAACTGATATTCTTGTTTTATTCCTGCATAAGGAAATCACTCTTGTGGATGGAGTACATACAGCTCAACAGGAGAGTACACTTAGGATTACAGACGCATCCCCAGGCACAAATGCAGATGTATCTAACACTGCTTAAGGAACCCACTTGGACCATGAAGGTTGAGGATGTTTGGTGGGGGGGGGGGCAATGCCTGGCAAACTTGTATGTATAAAAAGAATGATAGCATCCAAACACAGTTGGCACTCAGGCACCCTCATAATTCAGACAACACCATAGTGATGGGGTACATAAGTAAGCAAGGGGGCACTTCTTAATAAGTAGGCAGATCATGCATTTGTGAGTTAGCACGGGAATTAGACCTCTCTCTGTAGCACAATACCTTTTGGAACAAGTCAGCTGTCTAGAAAACAGTCTAAGCAGGTCCTTCCTGGATCCTGAGTGTATATTAAAAAGGGAAGTATTTCAAGATCCGGATCAGAAGTACATATGTAAGTTATTCTATATATGTTTTAGTAGACAAATAAAATTCAAGAAGTTCTAAAGAAAATGTTGCTCAATTGCATTGACTGAAATGTTAGTGCAGTTTAAATGCTGGTCTGAACCCTGGATGATGCACTGTACTCAACATTACTTTAAACTAGCATTCATCTGTTTAAAGGAAAAATGGTTTCTTTCATCTACAGATTCTTATGTTTCTGTTAGAGATTCCAGGCATAATCACATTTAAGATACAATGTGGTATTTGTTAAGGCAATGATTTCCTTATATCAAAAAATGGTTTGTACTGCCCTAAACTTCTCCCATGTATTTATACTGTCAACACCATTCCAGCTCTTGAATCAGACTGACAGCATCAGAATATATTCCCTTGTACTTTACATGCTGCAGGTACAGTTGAGTTGTTAACACCAGTGTTTATGCAAAGACAGTCTGTAACACCTTGCTGCTGTTTGCTGGTTTCAGAGGAAGACTAGCCTGTGGCACGGGTATACCAGACTGCTGGAGTGCTAATAATTAGTGCAGCAGTGAAAGCTGACATAAGCTGACATTCAAATCTATAAAAAAAAAGTATGTATGAAATTGAATATAATGGTAAATAACCTAGTAGTACAAGAAAGAGTACCAGCATATTAGTTCTTTGACAGGATACAGGGTTAACGTAAACCTCACCAGACAGAATTCAACCTACTTAAAACACACTGGTAATTTCTCCCTGTTAATCATTGTCAATATTTCTTATACACACAGTCAGACATTACAGCTCAAATTAGTTTCAGGGTTCAACTCATAAAGTCCATTGCCTGGGCACTCTTTCTTCCTTCTCCAGTGCATACACACATGGACAAATAAAACACACAAACACCACACAGGCACAAACTAAAAGAAAGTAGGTAAACACACACTACATGGTAGACTGAAAGAACCGGACTTTACTAGCGTTATCCTATGTACGTCATTGTAGTTCATTTTTAAATCTCCCTGTGTATATAAGTAAAAAGTGCCCTCAGCTTCTGCTAAGATCCCAGTCATTCCTAGGTCTTGAAACATTTCAAAGCTTTATCAGAAACCTTAATTAAGCAGAGCCAAAAATGTATTTGCTTCATTGGCTCATTTTGATTTATAATTAGAAAGTTCACTATACAAAGCATATAGAAATAACGAGGAGAAAGCATACTGTATATGATAAAAATTTGTTATGAATCCACTGTAAGAGGACGAACACCATTGTTAATCTCAGCATATTAAAACTGTGGAAGGTGCTTCTTGATCTTGAAATTCATCTACAAAGGTAGCATGGTGTAAACTAATGAACCAGAACTAGAGAGCAACACGTAAATGTGGCTTATTGAAATGTAGAGACTAATAGTAAGCCCTGAAATAGAAAACACAGGAGCAGTGAATAGTGGATGTCATTTTTCTTTGTAGTTTATTACAAAGGGGCAAGCCTTCTGCACCCCCTAAACTTATATGTACCAACTCTGAGATTGGAATAGTCCCAGGAAGAGCAATCTAAAGTTTAGTTTATGTAAGTCTACATTTTTGGTCATTTCGTTTTGCTGTTCTAGAACTCGCACTGATGAACTTCAAATGCTTACCCATAAACATACACTCACCTACACGTCTTTCTTTGGAGAATGACTTGTTTGGTAATCATTTCTGTATTGTTTTATAGCCAAAACTCTGATGTGTTGATCTACTTTAGTAAACTGAACTGTGGAAAAGTTGAAGCTAGTATCCGTACATTGTTCAAAAACCAAAACAAGCACTTGGTGGATTTTCTTCGTGTTTCACTGTTGCAGTCATCACACTTGGGTTATATGCCTGCAGGTAACCCTCCGTCGGTCCAAGTACCAAAGTCTTGAGATTTCTGCGTCGGATGCTGTCGCCTCATCCATGACGTCAGGGGTATAAAACATGCAGCCGATGCCATTACATCAGCTTTTCTTGCCGTGCAGGAGCCCAAAGCAGAAGCAGTTTGCAAGTGCCGGTCAGCAGTTACCTGAAATTTTCATTTTTCGAGTTTCAAACCCGAAGTCTTCTAAAGCTGAGTACCCTGTTGGGGATCCTTTTTTCTTGCTCTAACCGTTGTCAGAAAAAGTTAACAATTGTCTTGCCTGTGGAAAGAGCAAATACCTGAGAGATTTTCATTTGTACTGTCACCTGTTTAGGCCCAGACCACGATGTCCCTCACTGTCGGTTTTGTGCCTTGTTCAACTCCCGAACTATTTGTCGTAGGGCTATTTTTGTCTCTAAATTATTTTACTCTCGTTCTCCTTATTCTGAAATGGCTTTGGTAAGCCATCCGACTACCAATCTTCCGAAAAAACGCAAAGGTAAAGACAGAGACAAAAATTGCCGACGACGCTTCCATTAAGCTAGTCGCCAGTCTGCCGGTACTCAATGAGGTGCTTTTGCAGCCCCTGTTACCCGCTTCTACAGACTCGCAGGCCTCTACTGAGACCCATTTTGAGTCCGGTATGCCACAAGATGCTTCTTTGACTATGGAACCTGCGGATGTCTCTACCTTGGATGGGTTTGGAGCCGCTGTGCAGGCACTGGCTTCTGAGGGTGTTTTTAGACCTTCCAATGTTCATATTAAACCGACTACTTCGTTAATGACTAAACCTACCGAATTTTTCAGGCCCAGAATTCGCACTACGCCTAGGAAACCGATGACCAAAGCACATTCTTACGCTTCCATGCCACAGAAACAAATGCTTAGAATGGCTGAAGACCTTATTACTTTAATTAGAGGAAGCCAGCTTTCCTCCTCTGAAAGACAAAGAATTAATTTTCCTTCTGATTCTTCAGACCATGAGTCTGATGACTCTGACCCGTGTGATTACCAGGACATAACCTCGTCTACCTATGAGGACTCAGATGCAGAGGATTCTATTCCTTCAGCCCCCCCCTGCAGAGGACCTTTCTGTTGGTGAAACCTTGCATACCCTAAGAGAGCATTTCTGCTGGGAATGCCAGGAACTCCCCACAGTCCAAAAAGAGACTCACTGAATTTTTAGACTTGCCTCAGCATAGGCCTCTAGCTGTTCCCCCATCCTGGATATTATAGATGATGTCTTCATGGAAACCAGCCTTACCCCTGACACTTTACCACCTGCTCCTAGAAAGCCTGACAGATACTACAGAGTACCTGACTCTCTCAAATTTCTCTCTAAAAATCCCACTGTGGATCCAGCGACAATTTCCCAGGGACCTAAAGGTATTGAGGCTTCTGCAGCCAAAAATCCTACTCCTTCGGACAGGGATTCTAGGGCTCTAGACAGATGGGGTAAAAAGGTATATACCTCTGCAACTCAGTACCAGCTGCATATTATTGATCTAATTAAACAAAAATTGTTGATTCCTGATTGTGCAGAAAATAAGGACTTACAAGATTTAATGCATACAGCAAACAAAGTTGGTAAACATACTTTGCAGTCTGGTTTTGATGCCTTAGAAGTATCTTGCAGGGCTGCTGTCACTGGGTTTGTTCTGAGAAGGCATGCCTGGCTGAAGGAACAAATCTTGCCAGATCATGTCAAGGCAAAATTACTTGATGCTCCATTAAACCAATAATGTTTGTTTGGCTCTAAAGCAGAAGTTATCCTTAAAAAGATGGAGGAAAAAGCTAAATCCATGCAAACTGTTAAAGATTTCTTACAGGTACAGCCACCTAGATTCAGTAGGCATTGGCCTTCAAGAAACTGGTCCTTTCCAGTCCCTTCTAGACCTTCTCAGCCCTAACCCAGTGGCAACAGACCACAAAGACTACAGTCTCAGGGTATGCACAGATCTAAACAATGGAGTGCTCCCTCCTCAAAAACTGGGAGTGGTAAGCCACCCCCCTATGGAAAAAGTTCACAGTGACTTATTTTTAACCCTTCCCAGCCATGCCTAAGTACTTGCACCCCTACGAGGAAAACTCGCTCTGCATGCAAAAAACTGGGAGTATATTACCCAGGACCGATTGGTCTTAAACATTGTATCCCAGGGATACAGATTCTATTTCCAGTCTCTGTCAACCCCAAGTGGATTGCCAGACCTTCCTCCAAACTAGTGGACAGAGGCCCAAAAGCAAGTATTTTCTCTTCCCCGTATCAAGGCTATTCAACCTGTGCCAACAGAGTAAAGGGGACAGTTTTTCTACTCCAGGTTGTTCCTGGTGCCCAGAAAAGAGAACTCTTGGCGCCCTATTATGGATCGGTCAACCCTAAACACCTTCCTGGTGGTACCAAAATTCAAAATGCTTACACTCCAGCAGCTCCTTCCTATGCTAGCCAAGGACTCCTGGCTAGTCAACCTAGACTTAAAAGTAGCTTATTTGCACATCCCCCATAAGGGAATCTTGCCGGAAATATCTACATTTCAGGGCAGGCTGTATGCACCATCAGTTCTCTGCACTTCCCTTTTGCTTATCTACTGCGCCCAGGTATTCACAAAGTGCCTGGCTCCAGCCATTGCTTACTGCAGGCAGAGAAATATTGAAATTTACCCATACTTGGATGATTGCCTGATCCAGGCAGACAGTCAGGAATTGCTACTTCAGCACCTGATGTTTGTAAAGAGACTCCTAATTTCTCTGCGGTATGCCATCAACGTAAATAAATCACATCTGATACACAGCCAAAAGATTGTATTCCTGGGAGCAAGCTTGAACACAACTTCCCAGATGGCATTCATTACTCCAGAAAAGCAGGTTTATTTGACAAATTATTTGAAACTACTGGCCACCCAAACCCAGCTGTCTGCAAGAAAAATACTGCAAGCCCTAGGGTTCATGGCCTCATGTATTCTACTGATTCCATATGCAAGACTGCATATGAGGAAACTTCAGTGGTACTTAAAAAGTCTATGGTGTCAACATTCCCAGGACCTGGAATCAGTGATTCCTTTTATTCCTTGCCCAAGGACAGAGTTCCTTTGGTGGGCAGAGGCTTGCAACCACAACAAAGGAACTCCCTTTCTCACAACCCCCCGCCGTCCAAACTCTGACAGCAGACGCGTCAGACTATGCATGGGGGGGCTCACATGGCAGGCAAGTGCATTCAAGGCAAATGGAGCCCAGGACAAATTCACCTGCATATCAATCAAAAAGAAGTATTAGCTGTACAGAATGCACGGACGGCCTTCAAATACCATATCCTGTTAGGACAACTAATAAAGACAGACAACGCCACAGTTATGTGGTACATAAACAAGCAGGGGAGGGGACTCACTCCTACCCACTGTGCAGGTTAGCCATGGCTCTGTGGAACACAGCCTTAAGCAACCAAGTGCACCTGCAAGCTCAATTCCTGCCAGGCCAACAAAATTCACTGACAGATGACTTGAGCAGAAATCTAATGGACCCACACAAGTGGAAACTGGAACCTAACTCATTCAGACTTCTAATACACAGGTGGAGAACACCAGAGGTGGACCTCTTTGCGTCCCCCCAAAACCATCTACTAAACAAATTTTGCACCAGAATTCCCCACAGCCAAGCTTGGAAAGTGCATGCCCTATCCTTCACATGGGAAAACCTCAGTCTTTGTCTTTCCCCCTCTACCCTACCTTCCAAATGTACTCCTCAAGATCAAACAGGACAGGCCAAGGACAATCCTTATTGCACCAGACTGGCCACACCAGCACGTGTACCCACTCCTACGCAGTCTGACAGGAGTGCCACCCTGGCACCTACAGCAGACCCCCTCTCTGCTGTCCCAGCAGGAGGGACAGATTTTGCATCTTCAGATGTAAACACTGAACCTGGCAGCCTGGCTTATTCCCTGAATACATCACCAGCAACCCTCAGCAAACAGGTGCTGGATGTTATCCTTGAGGCCAGGAGGCCCAGTACTAGGAAAGCCTATTCAGAAAAGTGGAATAGATACTGTTCTTGGAGCCAATCTCAAGGTAAGGACACAGCCATGCCCTCCTTGCCTCAAATCCTAGATTACCTAGCAGAGCTGCTCAACAAAGGCCTATCCTTCTCATCAATTAATATTCATGCCTTTGCCATCTCAGCTTATTACAGTACTGAGCCCACCCCTCTTCTCTCACCCTCTGATCAAAGAGTTCCTGAGAGGAGCTAACAATTTAAGACCCCCTAGGAGAGCTCCTACTCCTGCCTGGGACCTTCTCTTTGTAATAGAGAAGCTCACACCTCTCCCTTTTGAGCCTGCTGCTACAGCAGAGTTAAAATGCCTGTCTTGGAAAACAGAGGTACAGGCCCTTTTGGTTGTGGAACCCTTTATTATCTTCCATGCAGACAGGGTTTCTCTCATGACTAACCCATCTTTTATGCCCAAGGTGGTATCCAGTGTGGCTTTAAACCAATCCATCCATTTGCCAACCTTTTTTCCTAATCCTCGAATAAAGGGGAAAGGATCCTTCACTTCTTGGACGTGCACAGACAGCTCAGGTTCTACCTTGACAGTACTAAACCTTTCAGAAAATCTGACCAGCTGCTAGTCAGCTTTGCTACAGGGGCAGAGGGCAAGGCAATTTCAAAACAAACCATTTCTAAATGGATAGCACAGTGCATCCATTTCTGCTACAAACACCATGGAAAATCTACCCCACAGGGGATCAGGCCTCATTCCACTAGGGCTGCCTCAACCTCTGCAGCTTTTCTCAGGGGAGTCCCTACCAGGGACATCCTGGAAGTTGCAACCTGGAGTTCTGTACACACCTTCACCAAGCATTACCACTTGCCTATCTTTTCTAAATCCAGAGCTGGATTTGCCACAGCAGTCTTACAAGGCCTGCTAGCCAGCCCTACTACTACTTGGCTGCCTAAACCCTACCTCAGCTTTGGGAATCAACCCGTGTGATGGCTGCAACAGTGAAACACGAAGAACATAGTACAGTTGTGTACACTTACCGTAAATGTAGATGTTCGAGTGTAGTCACTGTTGCAGTCCTGGTTACCCTCCCTCCAGCCCCCTGTCTTTCTGTACTTTCTACCTATCCTCTTTTTTGGCAATATGTTATGGAAATGGTATTTTCTTTTTACTGGAGGTGTTCCACACCATTTGATTGCTTCTTATTTTGGGGGCTCCTGACATCTGGGGCAAGAAAAACTGATATAATGGCGTCGGCTGCATGTTTTATACCCCGACGACCTGATGTCATGGATGAGGCAACAGCATCTGCCACAGAAATCCCAAGACACTGGTATTCGGGCCGACTGAGGGCTACCTGCAGGCAGATAACAAAAGTGTGATGACTGCAACAGTTAATACACTCAAACATCTACATTTATGGTAAGTGTACAAAACTGTACTTTCTTTTTAACAGATGAGTGCCATTTTCATTTTACAGTACAACTCGTACATATGAACAATGCTGTCCTCCTTTTTAAATTATTGGTGACCCTCCCCAAGTTGGGTGATGCCTTTCACCTCTTTTAATGTAACCTGCAGCAGGATGGGTTATAAATGTTTGAAAATAAGGGATAGATGAACTTAGTGTTGGGTAAAATATTTCACCCCCTTAAACGTGGAGTGTTTGCCAAAAACTTTTAACTTTCCTCTTGCATTAGATGTTGTCTTCTCTTCCATTTCGATGTGTAAAGGTCCCAGTCTCAAGTATAGTACAAATGAGCCTTTTGTAGCAAATTAAAATAAAGTATGCTTTGAACAAACTAAAGTTGTCATAAACTGGCAAAGGCAAACATCAGTATTAGAATAGGAGTTAAACAATCCTACCAAATGATGATCACTTGTGATATTTCCAAAGCATAAACTAGTTTGTCTTCATTTCTCTGGATCCAAGGCAGTGTACATTGAAAGAAATGTCTGTAGCTGTCAAAATATTTAAGCTGACTAAAGGTGAATATGTGCGCAATCACTGCAGCAGGTGGGGACAAGGAAGGGATGTCCTTCAAGGATGCATCTGCAGTCCTTACAAATGGGTTGTCCTGTCGTCAGGCAGCCCTTCGGTCGGCCGGATTCCAAAGTCTGGGTCTGGCCTCGGCTGGTGTCGCACTTCACCCAACGTCATCTCTGCTGGTCTTCGGGTATAAAGGCATCAGCCGACGCCATTTTCCCCAGTCTTTCTTGCCGTGGCCCAAGCAGAAGCTGTTCGCAAGTGCCGGTCGGTCAGATCCAGCGGTTATTACTACCGAATACTACTTCGAAGACTTCTAAAAGCTAAGTACCCCATTGGGGACTCTTTCTTGCCTCAGCCGATGTCAGAAAAAGTAAATAACTGTTTAACTTGTGGGAAACAAATACCTCATAAAGATTTCCACTCTTACTGCTTACCTTGTTTAGGCCCAGACCACGACGTAGCAGCTTGTTTAGCCTGTGCTTCCTTCAACCGACGACGCTTAGGCCGGTCGGAGTTTGCTGAACAGTTTTTCGCTCAGATTTTGCGTACATTATGCCGCCGGATCCTCCGACTACTCAAATTGTTAAGAACGCAAAGAAAAGGACCGACACTCGCGGTCCGCGGTTTCGGCCGAAACCACGGTTAAGCAAACCGCGAGTGTCTCGGTTTCGGCCGAAACCGAGAAAACGGTTCAATCTTCAGCCGAATCCATGACTACTACCGAGGCCCCTTCTACCCTAGTTGAATCGGCCTCTGAAGTTTTGCCTACTAATGTGGTTTCTCTAGAATTATCGGACACCATCCCTTTGGATGTCTCTACCCCAGCACGTGGTGCTGCTAGGCCTCCTGCAGCCATGTCTATAAAGGCCTTTGCCAGGGCTAAAGCAGCCAAAACTGCTAAGTCTGTGCCTGTTAAGCCCTCCTCTCACAGGCCCAGTTCCAGTTCCCAAATGCTTACACTGGCAGAGGATCTCATCTCTTTAATAAGGGGATCCCAATCTCACCCAGACAGGGCCTCTTAACCTCCAGAAAAGAGACCTAGAGCAGAGTCCCCTGAGCCAGTGTCCTCAGATGACTCTTCTGATGATACAGACAATACAGACCATCCAGAGGCTCCTTTTTCTACTTATGAAGATTCCAATGCTGAAGAATCTATTCCTTCTGCCTCTCCACCAGAGGAATTTTCCTTTGGGGAAACCTTACATGCCATGAGAGAGCAATTCCAATGGCAGGGACAAGATTTCTCAGATTCAAGAAAAAGGCTTAGGACCTTTTTACACTTACCGCAACATAGGCCCTTAGCTATACCTCCAGTTCTTCCTGTTGTGGATGATGCATTTAATGATGCTTGCACTGCTCCAGATACTTTACCTCCAGCCCCTGCTAAGCCCGATAGGTTTTACAGGGTACCGGACACTCATCACCACTTATACAAGGCTCCTCTTGCAGATCCTGAGACTATCTCCCAGGGGCCTAAGGCAGTAGCTTCGACCTCAGCGAAAAACCCTCTCCCTTCTGAAAATGAATCCAGGTCCTTAGAGAGATGGGGTAAAAAAGTATACACCTCTGCTACTCTCTCAGCTAGAGCTTTGAACTGTCAGTTTCATATGATCCAATACCAAGAGTTTATGCTTGATCAGTTAACTAAGAAACTGTCCTCTGATGATTCCTTAGATAAGAAATATGTTCTAGAAATGGTGAATAACATTCAGCAGGTTAGTAACCATTCTTTAAAATGTGGCTATGATGCACTGGAGGCTTCATTTAGATCAGCCATGACTGGCACAGTTATAAGAAGGCATGCATGGTTGAAAGAACAGGTCTTGCCGGATCATGTTAAAGCAAAGCTATTAGATGCTCCTATGGATAAGGTCAGTCTATTTGGTTCACCTGCCCAACAAGTAATGAAGAAAATGGAAGAGAAGGCAAAATCTGTGCAAACAGTTAAAGATTTCTTACAGGTTCAGCCACCAAGGTTTAGCAGGAACTGGCCTTCCAAAAATTGGTCCTTTCCAGACTCCTCTAAATCTCAGGGAGGCAGGAATAGACGTTCCAGAGACAGAAATCAAGCCAGAGGAGGTGCCTACAGGGGACGCCAGTGGCAAGGCAATAATCAACGAGGCACAGATACAACCACTACCACTGCAACAGGACAATCACAGTGACTTGGCTCTGACACCGCCTACCAGGGAACAAATAGCAGCACCCTTAGGCGGAAAGTTAGCCTTATTTTCAAAAAACTGGCACTATATCACAAGAGACAAGTGGATTTTGCAAACTATAGACCAAGGCTACAGGTTTCATTTCCACACCTTACCAGTAAAAAGAGGAATGCCAAACCTTCCAGCAAATCAAAAGACAGAAGCTCTAAAACAAATAACTCAATTAACAAAGATGAGAGCTGTGGAAAGGGTACCACCTACAGAACAGGGCAAGGGATTTTACTCCAGACTCTTCCTAGTACCAAGAAAAGAGAAAAGTTGGAGACCTATTCTCGACCTGTCCGCTTTAAACACATTCATCATTGTTCCAAAATTCAAAATGCTGACCCTACAGCAACTTCTTCCCATGCTGGGCAAGGAGTGTTGGCTGGTAACTCTAGATCTCAAGGAGGCATACCTGCACGTCCCCATACTACCAAGTTGCAGAAGATACCTCAGATTTCTTGCAGGATCCGAGCATTATCAATTCTCAGCGTTGCCCTTTGGCTTATCTACTGCGCCCAGAGTGTTCACGAAATGCCTGGCATCAGTAATCGCTCATTGCAGGCTTCAGGGAATCCAAATTTATCCATACCTGGACGACTGCCTGATACAAGCGGACAACAAAAGCAAGCTGACACAAGACTTACAAAGAGTCATTTGCTTACTACAAGCCCTGGGATATACAGTCAATATAAAAAAGTCAAGACTGATACCATCCCAAACAAGAACATTCTTGGGTGCAGAATTGGACACAGTAAAACAGATGGCATTCCTAACAGCAGAAAAACAAGAACAACTTCCTCTTTACTTCTTGGCATTAACAAAGCAGAACAAGCTAACAGCAAGGAAAGTACTGCAGGCCTTGGGCTTCATGGCATCCTGCATAATCCTGGTTCCCCATGCCAGACTGCATATGAGAAAGCTACAGTGGTACCTAAAGAATTTATGGTCTCAACACAGGCACAGCTTAGAAACCGAAATACCTCTAATCCCATGCCTGAAACAAGAGTTCCTATGGTGGGCTCAGGCATGCCAGTCAAACCCAGGTTTATCCTTCCACAAAATTCAAACAAGCCAAACCATCACAACGGACGCCTCAGACCTTGGTTGGGGGGCCCACATGCTGGACAAGTGCATTCAAGGCTTATGGACTCCAGATCAGCTGCACCTGCACATAAATCAAAAAGAAATGCTGGCAGTAAAACTAGCAATCCAGAATTTCAGACCATTCCTCAAAGAAGGCCAATTGATGATAAGGACAGACAACACCACAGTCATGTGGTACATCAACAAACAGCGAGGCACTCATTCATACCCCCTATGCCGAATGGCTCTGGACCTATGGAATATGGCTCTGAGCTACAACATTCAGTTACAGGCAATATTTGTACTGGGAAAGAAAACATCCTAGCAGACATGTTAAGCAGAACTACCTCGGATGCTCACGAATGGATGCTACACCCGGACATCTTCAAGGCCATCACAAAGAAATGGGGAATGCCACAAATAGACCTATTCGCATCCCCACTCAATCACCAGCTCAAGAAATTCTGCACAAGGACATACCACCCACTTGCTTGGAAGGTGGACTCTCTATCCTTCAGTTGGAAAGGCCTGACAGCATATGCATTTCCACCTCTTCCTTTGATGCACAAGGTACTACTGAAAATCAAAGAGGAACGTCCAAGGATAATTCTGATAGCTCCAAATTGGCCAAGACAACATTGGTATCCATTGCTGAGGAGCATGTCTCGGAGGGAAACGTGGACACTACCCCTGATTCCTTTGATGTTAACTCAGAGCGACTACAACATCCTGCATCCAAACCTGAAAACACTGCAACTGACTGCCTGGAACATTACATAAGAGCAACTAACCCAGATTTATCCCAAAGGGTTAAAGACATTATCCTTGAAGCCCGCAGACCTTCAACAAGAAGGAACTATGCAGGAAAATGGAAAAGGTTTGTCATGTGGAGTACTGAAAGAGGGAAAGATGTGTCAACGGTAGATATTGCCAACATCCTGGAGTATTTGGCAGAGCTTCTCCATACAGGCCTGTCCTATTCCTCCATCAAGATACATACATCAGCTATTTCTGCAGAATACAGCTTCGATCCCCCTGTCTTCTCACATCCTCTACTCAGGCAGTTCCTGAGAGGAATTAAGAATGTAAAACCTCCTAGGAAACCACCATTACCAGCATGGGACTTGAACTTTGTGCTAGAAAAATTGACACTCCCTCCATTCGAACCAGCAGCAACAGCAGATCTTCAACACCTATCCTGGAAAACTGCTTTCCTACTGGCAATTACTTCAGCAAGAAGGGTTTCAGAACTACAGGCTCTAATGGCAGTACAACCCTTCCTAATCTTCCATCAAGATAGAGTATCCATGAGAACTAATCCTACATTTATGCCTAAGGTGGTATCCAGAGTGTCTCTAAACCAGGCAATCCACCTACCTACCTTCTTTCCCAATCCACAGAACAGGGGGGGAAAGACTGCTGCATACCTTGGATGTACATAGACAGTTGCGCTACTACCTGGACAGAACCAAGGGCAATAGAAAAACTGACCAGCTTCTAGTAGCTTATGCAACAGGAAGGGAAGGAAAAGCAATTTCCAAACAAACAATCTCCAAGTGGATAGGAAATTGCATACGATTCTGTTACTCCTACCATGGAAAGCAAATTCCACAGAACATAAGGCCTCATTCTACAAGGGCTACAGCCACTACCACAGCTTTCTTCACGAGGAGTGGCTACCAAGGACATTATTGAGGCTGCTACTTGGACCTCCGTGCATACATTTGCCAAGCATTATAACTTACCTCTATACTCTAGATCCCGAGCAGGGTTTGCCACTGCTGTTTTGCAAGGGATCCTAACTACACCATAATTCTTCTTCCTCCTCCCCTAGTTTGGCTATGGTATTCTACCCATTTGTAAGGACTGCAGATGCATCCTTGAAGGACATAGTACAGTTTTGTACCTACCATAAATGTAGATGTCCGAACAGGATAGCATCTGCAGTCAGGATTACCCACCCTCCTTCCCCTCTGTGGTACTCCTAGGGTATTTGCCCTCCTAATAGCTAGCTAGGGGGGATCTCTTATGGTGTATTTGTTTGTATATATGTACATACATGCTTATTTCTTGTGTTTGCCTTCTACATTTTTGGAAACATTGGCATTTACCCAAAAATTTTAGCTATCCAAGAGGGCAACTGGCATCTGGGGCAAGAAACACTGAGGAAAATGGCGTCGGCTGATGCCTTTATACCCGAAGACCAGCAGAGATGACGTCGGGTGAAGTGCGACACCAGCCGAGGCCAGACCCAGACTTTGGAATCCGGCCGACCGAAGGGCTGCCTGACGACAGGACAACCCATTT
Organism: Protopterus annectens; assembly: GCF_019279795.1. Classification (NCBI taxonomy): domain Eukaryota; kingdom Metazoa; phylum Chordata; order Ceratodontiformes; family Protopteridae; genus Protopterus; species Protopterus annectens. The sequence goes on along the minus strand of NC_056741.1, from coordinate 1,963,873,884 downwards.
GTAAGGACTGCAGATGCTATCCTGTTCGGACATCTACATTTATGGTAGGTACAAAACTGTACTTTCTGCTTATTGTCATTGTTGTAACCCAACCAGGTCCCATAAAAATATAACTAACTTCTGCACTTACATCGGGGCATTATAAAATCCTGTGTAAGAGAGTGAGTCAGTGAATGGACCCCTGTATTAGCTGGTCTGCACCTTGTTTAGAGGCAGGAAAGCTTGGACAAGTTTGGTTCTAGTCTGCAGCCCAAAAAGAGCAGGTCTTGGGTTGGTTATAGTGTGTATTTCTTGAAGTTGATCCTGAAACCCATACTTTTGAAGAGAGAGACTAGGAGAAGCTGAGTTTAGGTGCTAGAGTCTGTGGAGAGGGGTGCCTGTATTAATAGATTTTGATTTCTGTGAGTCCTGCAGAAGGCCACAACAGTAGACAGACGCTTTGTGAAAACCCTGGATGCTGTAGAAAGTCAAAAAGGCAAAGCAGCGAGCTGAAAGAGTGATGAGCAAACCAAGAACCTTTGAAATTTCTTGAAGGTAGGATCGATTGGCATGTGGAGGTATGCATCTTTTATGTCCAGTGATACCTGAAAGGCTTGTGGAAGTATGAAAGGTAGAAGGGTGTGGAGAGACTGCATCTTGAATGAGGGGATGTTGAAACAAATGTGAATGGATGAATCCAGTATATGTCTCTATTTTCCTCCTCTTGGGCAAGGAAAAGTCTTGAGTAGAACTCATTTCTCATATACTGTTAAGGCAGAGGAGCAAGAAAACTATGTAACTTGGAGGTGGAGGTATCCCCTTGAAAGGAACAACTGCCTTCCAATTCGTCCATTAACCGTGTTGACTAATGGAGGGAGCCCATTTCTATGGTAATGAGCTGCCAGTTTTCCATACATAACCCATCTCTTGTGGACAAGGAGGGGGAGTAAAGGATCAAGGAGGGAGTGAAAATAGGGTACTTAGGCTGAGTTGTCTGGGTAGGGAGTCCTCCAGATTTGGGAGTCCCTGTCTGGTTTATCGTAGAATCATTTCCTGTGTGTTTTCTTGCCCTTATGAGGGATGCCTAGGTTCTCTACTGGCAAAGGATGCAGGCTTCACAGGGTAATTTCTCTGGTATCTGGGAACTAAAATAAGAAAAAAATGTCTGTGAAATGTTATTTTTCCTGTGTTCTTTTAAACAGGCTGACTGCATCAGGACCAAATAAAAGATGTATATTTAAAGGAGAATCTGGCAACTTGGCTTTAATACCCTCAAGAAAGGACCGAGAGTATAGCCATGAATACTTTCTGATAACCGAACTTGTAGCAGCTGTTCAGGAGGCATCCTGTACTGCCTCATAGCTGCATCTGATACTTTGCCTAGACACCTCTGAGGCCTGAGCCACCATAGACATTGCTTCTGTTGCTTACTGCCTGGCATTGCAATAGAAGCCATAGTTTGTTTAAATTCCCTAAGACAGACAGCAGATATTTGGTCATTTGAGTGTGATAATTCAGGGCCCTAAAGGCTGGAGTAGAAGACATGTATACCTTCTTTCTCACTCTGTTGCACTGCTGTTTTTATCAAAAGGAAGGACATTAGCAACAGGTAGAAATTTTAAGGGCTTGTCCATAACCATGGAAAACACAGAAGGATCTGTCCAAGTATTTCTGTACAGAAACTCCAAGATCTTAGCAGATTCATACGTGTCTGACTGGGCAGGCATAGTAATGTTGGGCCTGGGCTTTCTATTTGGGATAGGCAGAATTTCAGAGTGGAACGGTCCGCAAAGGCACTTAAGATGCTGAGTTTCCAAGTTAATGTTGCAGGAAGCAAGTTGCATTCATAATGTTTTTGGTACGAAGAACAGGCAGATAAATAGTACAGTTCTTAAAATCATGTTCTGCTTCTAAACAGAAGAGGCATTGGGAGTGGAGGTCCTTCTAGGGAACCTGCCTACCATAATCACACTCCTGTCCTAGCTCACATCTAATAGAGTAGCAAACAACAATAATGCTCAGAAAAAATAAGAAAGGTTCCCCAACAGGGCACTTATCTGAACCAGTATAGGCCAACAGTACCATCAACCACACCTAGAACTGACCGGGTACAAGACCTGCATTTGGACTGACAGTGAGATAGCCAGAGGCTTTACACTTGCATATCCATGGATGTACCCTTATGTCCACAGGCTTAGGTCATACATCAGATATATGGCTCTGTGGAAGCTTTTATCTTTGGTACCATAGCCAGATCTCCAGGTTATCTGGTGAGAAAACCCAACAGTTTGGAATACTGCAGCAGTAATTCGTAAGACATGTACTGCTATGGTAAGTTCTTACACAACTGTAGTTTTCCCAAGGTAGCAAAAGAGATGAGTCAGTCAGTGTATTAATGTACCATTATTCTTCCCTATTCACTCCAGCAGGGGAATGAATACCCTACTGCACACCGGGATATCCACAAACCCCTCCAGTTTTATCTTCACAGAACCAGAGTAATAAGGAGAGATCCTCAGTTGTTAGCATTTGCTCCCAACAAGCTAGGTTGGAAGGCCTCTAGAATAACTCTGTTCAAATGACTTTGACTGTGTATCATTTGCTTACCATTCAAGAAATCAAACATTGCTAGTTACACCAAGAGCTCATTTTCTACAGAATTTCTCAAACATGTCTATAAAAAAAGTGTGCAGCAGCAACTTCATATGCATTCATAGGTTTACCAGATGATACTAGGCTATTGGGCTGGAGGCCATTATAAGCCTAGCCAAGAATTTGGCCCATGTTCCTTCATAGTCAGCACCTGTTTCACCTGTCCAGCAGGGACACAGGTGGGATCCCAGGGGTGTATTTTCTGTTTCCCATCCAGTCGTCCAGGTTCCTGTTAAAGAAGACTAGAGAGGTACTGTGCTTGACATGGAGAGGGAAGTCTGTTTCATCACTGGGGAAGTCTTTGGGATGCAAATCTATCCCACCAGCAAGTTCTGTTAATGTCACAGACCAGGTTAGTGCCTTGCATGCGGGTTGCGCGAGTGGAGTTTGACTTAGATATGCAGCAAGTCCATCAAGGCTGGGTCTGAGATCTGAAATGGCCTTGTATGCCAGACACAGGTCACATCTGAGCAGTCTGTGCGAGACTGTGTAGAGTGACAGGGTTTTTAGCTTGTCTGTATAAGATAAGTGTTTGAGACCCTGGATTTTCCTGATCAGGAAACTCTGTGTTCTCTCCAGCTACTGCATGTGCTTGGCAAGGTGTATGCCGAAGAGGGCATTGTACTCAATAATGGGTCTCATAAGGGAGGAGTACAAAGATGTTATGATTTCCTTGTTTCTGGATGAAATACCCTTATTTTGAGGTGGGCCATGTAAAAAGCATTCCATACAACAAAGGCAGCGTGGTGGTCAAAAGTCAGGTTGCCATCAACCTGGGTGCCCAAATCCCTCACAACTGATTGCATGCTTAGTACATTGTTATTAATGTGATAAATTAGTAAGGATGCCATTTTCCCCAGAGGGGATAATGATACATTTCTTGGTATCAGTTTGAAGCCATGCTTCTGGCACCAGTCACTAGTTTGGGTAAGGCCCTTTTGAAGGATGTTCACATCACTAGGGGAATTTAAGAGAGTGCCCAGCTTGCAGTCATCCCAAACTAGAGGCCCCAAGACCGATCCTTGGGGTACACCACTTGTTACAGGTCTACTACTAGTCTACTACTATTTTGACTGAGTGGGTTCTACCAGTGAGCCAGTTAGCTGTCCGTCTGGTAAAATACTGGTTGATGCCCAGCTGGAAGAGTTTATGTATTATGCCCTAGTGGGGAATAGTGTCGAAGGCTTTGGCTAGGTCAAGGTAGGCGGTATGCACCGTCTTCTCTTCATCCATGGCTTTGGTGACTGTTTCGAAGAAGTTGATCAAGTTTAACAGGCATGATCTTCCTTTGACAAAACCAAACTGTGGGGGTCAAGTGTTTGGATGTTTCCAGTGTCCTTGGTTACAAGGTCCATGGTATTGTGTTCCATGGCCTTGCAGATCATGCTAGTTAGGTTGATGGGCCTATAATTGCCGGGTCAGTGGACGCTCCACCTTTGTGTAGAGAGATGATGGTGGCTGTCCTCCATTCAGCTGGGGTGAAGCCAGTGCTCAGGCTTTGGTAGAATAGGGTACCTAATGGAACTTAGAGCGCATTCCTGAGTTCATGTTGGATACAGCCAGGGATGTTATCGTGTCCCATGGAGACTGTATTTTATTGCCTTTGAGAGGACATTAAATACCTGCTCCCTGGTGATGGGGGGGGGGCAGGTGCTAGGGATGTCCTGGTTTACTGATGGGAGGGACGGGGTGGGGGGGGTTAAGTTTTCACTGAACCTGTCTGCCAGCAGGTTTGCTATATCTATGGTGTTTGTGTATGTAGTATTATTGACTACCAGTTCAGAGCAGATGCATACCTTTGCCAAGCATTACAAGCTAGACATTGTTTCTAGACCCAGAGCTTACCCTGTGGAGAGACAGTTCATAGAAGAGGTATCCTTTCATGATGCCACCACATGAATTCAGGTAGCTTGAGGTTCTTTCTCAGTAGCTTGATTCACATAACTTGCGCATCCTTCTTCACTAGTTTATGTACTTAGCAGAACACTGGATTTTTTTTATCCTTATCCCTCCAGTACAACATCCTTCTCTCCTCCTCCTTTACAAATGTTCACTTTTCTGGAGAAATCTGACAGAATAACTTGAAACTCTGTTATCCCTTCCCTGTTCAAAACTTGATTTCTTTGCCCTCCAGAACTACATTAGTATATAGTCTGCAAATTGAATTGGAGGGCAGAGGGAACACAGGAGAATTGTGCAATATTTAGTCGTATTGGACAGACTAGGATAACAAAGATGCAGCTTTATGGTAAGTGCATAACTTCCTTTTTCTGAAGACTCCTAAATGATCAATTACTTGTTTTATCCTTTGGCTGTTTTACTGTGCATGGAGGTTTAGTTTTGATTAGAGAGACTTTTACAGTTTGCTTATTAGTGTACAAATGTGGCAGCTTCTATTTTTTTGCCGTCTTAAGGTTACTTTAACTCTTCTCTGTAAATGGCATAGGTTAACTCCTACAGTGTCTTTCAAGCTTTGTAAAATATTATTACACTTTTTGAGAGTAATGTGGAGAGTTATATAGAAAGAAAATGTTTTTTGAATAATTTCAAATGATGCAAATGTTCTGTCTTTCAGGCTGGTAGCTATGTAAGGGATGACTCTGTTCCAAATCTTATACAGCTTATCACAAATAGCGTGGAAATGCATGCATACACCGTGCAAAGACTCTACAGAGCTACTCAGGAGGATATATCCCAGGTAAAAAAGAAATGCGTGGAGAGAAGGTTTAAATCATAACTGTGTAAAGAAATTTTCCTTTATGATTCTGTTTGTCTTTCAGCGGGTATAGAAGGAACCTGATGAGGTGGAGCAGATTCCACACAAGCCAGGTAAAATATTAGTGGTCCTTGGGAATAAATCCTTCTACAGTAGGAGTTCCCCAGTAGATGCAGTGGTCATTGCTGATCCTCATGAAAGGAGCTCATCACCTCAATAGAGAATTTAGATTATCAGATTTGGGAAACGGACATATGATTCAACATTTGTACTCAGAGAGCTGAACTTACTGGCTTTTTATGACTTGAAGGAGCAGTCAGAATTTCTCATTTCTCTTAGGTAATCTACCTGTGTACATCCAAAAGTCAGTGGAGTCTCAACTATCTACCTTCTGATCCATGACAGATGTAATCATGAGTCTGCTGTCTGACACTGCTGATGGTGCGGCTAGAGCAACAGTCACGGGCATTAACATTTGTCAGCATGCCTGGATGGCACCTGCGTGATTTCACAGAAGACTTAGACATCCTTTTGATGGTTTGACACTGTTCCAACCTGAGGAGAAAGAAACTTGGGAGACAAGCCCCTATCTGCTTTTTGCATACATTTTTCCACCCCACAGAGGGCATTTTCCCCCAAACCAAAAGGGTTGGGAGAGTTGTTGGCCAGGATACTTATGCTGTTAGACCCTCTAGCTGCCTCCTCACCCCCATGGCAGAGGGTGATCATTTTTACAGATGTCACCCTAGTGGCAGAGGCAGACTGCTAAACCAAAGGCTTTAAGGTTTGTTCACCATGAGACCTTTCCACTTCTTCTGAATGGTTGCCCAATTGTTTCACTCTGGAGGCATTTGGGGCACACTTATTCCTGCATCCTCAAGCCTGGCAAGCCATCACTCAAGATTCCTGTGTGCAGAGGATAATTACCAGAGGATACGTTATTTATTTTGTTTCCTCCTCTCTGAAAAAATATGGGACCTAAGGCCCATTCTCTGCCACCTCAACCAGTTTGTAAAACAGACACAATTCCGGATGGTCACAGTTCTGTTCATCCTACCTTTTCTGAAGAAGGATGACTAGATGTGCTCCGTAGACCTTCAGGATGCGTACTATCATATCAAGATAGCAAATCAGTCCAGGAGATTTCTTAATTTCTGACTGGGAGCTAATCATTTTCAATTCAGAGCACCACCCTTTGGCCAAACCACAGGTCCAAGGGTGTTCACCAAATACGCGGCAGTAGTTGCAGCATATCTCTGGCTGCAAGGTTTCCAGGTGTCCCCCTGTTTGACGATTAGCTCCTTGCCACATCAACCAAAGATGAGCTAATTCATTGCAGGGATTTCTTGCTCCATTTAGCCCCACAATTGGGGATTACTATCTGTTTTTCCAAGAGCTAGTTGACACCAGTACAGATGACAGAGTTTATTGGATGCCATCTGGACACTACTACTCAGAGCCTGGCTTCCATAGTCCAGAATCTCATCTCTGGATCAGATGGCTTTAGAGGTCCTCTATCATCCTTATTCCCAAGCAAGATTAATTCTTCGACTGCTGGGCTTGATGACTGCTTTGATCGCATTAGTTCCTCAGGCAAAATATTGCATGAGAGTCCTGCAGCAGACGCATTCTATTCAGTGGTCCTTGGTCTCTCACCCCCTTTATGCCCCAATCTCTCTCACACCAATGCTCAGGACATGTATTAGTTTGTGGCTGATTTCTCCCATAGTGTCATGGGGCTGTTGGTTCTCTCCACCACCTCCAATAGCTATGGTAACCGTGAATGCTTCCCTTCTTGAGTTGGGAGGGATGGCATTTAGAAAGGAAGACTGTTCAATGTTCTTGGTTGTAATCAATGTCTTGGAGATGGGGTCAGTTGTCCTAGCATTGCAGGCTTTTCAGGACTCCTTCCTTCCCTGAGGGTGTGATCTCCATCCAGATGTCAACATGGCAGTAGTCTAGTATATCAACAAGCAAGGGAGATCCTATTCATATACACTGCATCAGGAAGCCATGAAAGTGTGGCAGTTGGCAGTGTCTTCCCATTGCTTTCAAATCACAACAGACATCCAAGGGACTTCCAGTGTATTGGCAGAAAAGCTGACCAGGGCTGCTATTCTGCCCCACGAGTGGTCCCCCAATCAGATGGTACTGAGTTTGATTTTCAGTTGCTGTGATCTTTTCACTTCTTACCTAAACAAGTGTAACTGTTCCTTTGCCTCAATTCCTGTTCAGGAACAGACACTGAGGTATGCTGTACTCCATAGTTGTACCCTGGGTGTCCTTTATGCATTCCCACCATTCCCTCTGATAACACAGATTCTTCGGAAAGCCAGGGGATGTAAGAGCAAGGTATCTCATTGCACCTTTTTGACTCTGGCAGGTTTGTTTCCCTATTCTCTGGCCTAACCTGAAACAAATTTTGTGTGTTGGACCCACATCTCGACCGTCTGTATCACCCATCTAGTCAGCCCCAATGAGACCTAAAAATCCTAAAATTGACCACATGGTTTCTCAAATTTCAGTGGTGATGAGTTGCCAGGCTGTGTCTGCTCCAGGTGTTTAGATTTTATCAGCCTATCAAAATCCAAAGGGAAGATTTATCTTAGCAAGTGGTAAATATTTACCTTATGGGTCCGTTCAGAGGTTTGGACCCTTTTTTTTTAGCTCCTTTTCCATCAGTTTGGGTATTTTTGGCAGAATCTTCTCAGAAAGGCTCTACTTTTTCAGCTATCAAAGTCCGGTCAGCCATTTACAGTTTATATGTAGGACAGAATCAGACTTCCATTCAGTGGCGGCTTGTGCCATCGGGTTGCAAACCCCCCCCCCCCCAACTGTGAAGAAAAGAACATTTTAAAATAAAATATTTATAAATTAATTATAATTAAATTCAAATTTACTGGCTCGGGTGCGGTGCTCTAAGCAAGTCCGACTGACTCGCAAAGTCCTGCAACTCGAACTGGACATGCTCAGCCAGTTCCGGGTTTAAAAAAAAAAATAGTTTCTGTAAATCTGGACTGCTGTAAAAGCAGTTCAGATTAAGGAGAGAAGGCATCAGTGTGATGACCAGAAGTCTATGCAGTTGAACTGCACAGTAAAGTGAAAGGAGATCGGACTGCCATGTCCGCAATCATGAACGTGACACGGACGGCTGGATGGCTACTGATTGATTCTTGCTCTCTCCCCGCACTTTGCGTGCTGGGAAAGATAGAGTGAGAAACAATCAGCAGCAATTCAGTCAGACACTAGCATCAGCCCCCTTGGGAGACAACCATAACTGCAACATTCACCGGAGCTGCACTACACAGTCAGACCAGCAGTAAAACCAGGATCATTCTCCAGCAAGTGCAGCTGATAATAATCGCCATCTCTGGAAAAGAAACTGATCGCTTCCTTTCCATTTTCAAGTCTCCCAAACACAGAAAAAAAAGCAAGCTGTGCCTTCTGGCTAAATACAGTGTTGCTGGATGGTGGTTGCTTTCCAGCTTCCTATCCCATAAAAAAGTATCTTAAGCAATGGCAGCAAGGAATGTAAGTAAACCCAGAAAGTGTATTGCACATTTCTACATTGCTTACAGTTTGTGAAGCTTATTTGCAATAAAGCATTGTGTGGATTATAAAAAAGATTGGATGTCCTTCAAGAATGCAACTGCAGTCATAACATGTGGGTTGTCCTGCCTCAGGCAGCCCTCGGTCGGCCGGATTCCAAAGTCTGGGTCCGACGTCGGCTGATGTCGCATTTTTCTCCAACGTCAGAGCGGCTGGAGTACATAAGCATCAGCCGACGCCATTTTCTTCAGTCTTTCTTGCCGCGCGGTGCCCGAAGCAGAAGCAGTTCGCAAGTGCCGTTCGGTCAGCTCCTGTATTCTACGATACCGAAGTCATCAAAAAAGCTAAGTACCCCGTTGGGGACCTTTTCTTGCCTCAGCCGATGTCAGAAATTACTGAAAAAGTTAACAATTGTCTTTCTTGTGGTAAACAAATGCCTCATAAGGATTTCCACTCTTACTGCCTCCCTTGCCTGGGCCCAGACCACGACGTCTCGGCCTGTATAGCCTGTGCTCGCTTCAACAAGCGCACTCTCAGGCGCCGGGCGGAGTTCACTGAAGATTTTTTTTCGGTGATAATTTTGCTTACACCATGCCGTGTCTTCCGACATCGCAAACTCCCAAAAAGCGAAAAGACCGGGACCGACATCCTCGGCCCGCGTCTACCACCGACTCCACGCCAAAACCTAGAGCGAGTGCTCCGGTTCCCTCTGAGACGGTCTCTCCACCGCTCCGAACTGAAGACACCGCATTACCGACGACTCCGATTCCAGACATTACTCTGCCAGTTATAGATTTTCCTCCGGATACCGAAACCGAGGAAATGCCCAAGACCATTGCTGTAGACAAGGTCACTCCTGCACGTGGAGCTGCCAGGCCCCCTATGGCCATGTCTTTTAAGGCCTACACTAGGGCTAAGGCAGCCAGCAAAACAAAGCATATTACTTCTAAATCCTTAACTCAGCCAACTCCAGAGACACATATGTCCATGGCCGCTGATTTGATTTCCATGATTAGAGGTTCACAGGCCCATCCTGAGAGAGGATCCCAGCCTCCTCCTGATAAAAGGCCCCGGGTTGAACCCTCTGATCCTACTCCTTCAGATGAAGATTCTGAGGGCTCTGTCCACTCAGATAGCCAGGAAGAGCTCTTCCAGACCTATGAGGACTCGGATGCAGAAGATTCCATCCCCTCGGCCTCCCCTCCTGAGGATATTTCTTTTGGGGAAGTTCTGCACACCATGAGGGAACATTTCAAGTGGCAAGGTCAGGAATATTCTGATTCTAGGAAATGCCTTAGGACTTTCCTTAAGAAGCCTCAGCACAGGCCCTTAGCTATTCCTCCTGTACTTGATGTTCTGGATGATTTGTATTCTGACTCTAGTGCTACCCTGATTCTCTTCCTCCTGCTCCAGCCAAGCCAGACAGGTATTACAGGGTCCCAGAAACTCATTCCCATTTATTCAGGGCCCATACTGCTGATTTGGAAACTATTTCACAGGGGCCTAAAGGAGTTTCAGCCTCCACCTCAAAAATCCTTTGCCCTCCAACAGGGAAGCTAGGTCATTAGAGAGATGGGGCAAAAAGGTTTACACATCCACTACCTTATCTATGAGAGCTTTAAATTGCCTTTTTCATATGTTACAATATCAGGATTATCTGTTAGAAGATTTACAAAAAACATTAGCCACTCCTGATCCTTTAGACAGGAAGACTTTGCAGGAAGCTGTACATAACACTCAGCAAGTAAGCAATCACTTCCTGCAGTGTGGATATGATGCACTGGAAGCTTCATGTAGGGCAGCTATGACAGGGGCAGTCATTCGTAGACATGCTTGGTTAAAAGATCAACCTTTACCAGATCATGTAAAAGCAAAACGTCTGGATGCACCTTTGGAAAAGAACAAGCTTTTTGGTGCAAATGCTAAGGATATGTTAAAGACCATCGAAGAAAAAGCAAAATCAGTTCAGACTGTGAAAGATTTCCTCTAGGTTCAACCCCCCGGATTCAGTAGGAATTGGCCTTCAAAAAACTGGTCCTTTCCTAATCCAGAAAAGTTTCAAAGGGGTAAGAACAGACGTGGCCGAGGAAGAGGCCAATACAGAGGCCCTTACAGGGGACGACAGTGGCAGCCAGGAAACCAAAGAAGTGACGCAGGGGTTTCACCTGCCCCACAACCACAATCTCAATGACTTTCCTCTACTACCGCCTACCAGGGAACAACTAGAAGCTCCCTTGGGAAATTATCTCTGTTTGCAGAAAACTGGCACAGACTGACAAAGGACAAATGGATTTTGGACATTATAGACCGAGGGTACAGGTTTCATTTTCATACCTTACCAAGAAAACAAGGCATGCCAAACCTACCACAAAATCAGAGGGCAGAGGCTATCAAGCAAATCACTCTGCTGACTCGAATGAAAGCAATAGAAAGAGTTCCACAACAAGAACAAGACCAGGGTTTTACTCAAGACTGTTCCTTGTTCCAAGAAAAGAATCTCAATGGAGACCAATACTGGACTTGTCCGCATTAAACACCTTTCTCATAGTACCAAAGTTCAAAATGCTGACTCTACAGCAACTCCTTCCCATGCTGGGCAAGGGGTCGTGGCTGATTACTCTGGACCTCAAGGAGGCATACCTGCATGTCCCTATCAGACACAGCTGCAGAAGATACCTCAGATTTCTTGCAGGGCCAGAGCATTATCAATTCTCAGCATTGCCATTTGGCTTATCTACTGCGCCCAGAGTATTTACAAAATGCCTGGCTTCAGTAATTGCTCATTGCAGGCTCCAGGGTATACAAATTTACCCGTACCTGAACAACTGCCTCATACAAGCGGACGACAAATTGATGTTGACAAAAAACCTGGATTATGTCATACGATTACTTCAAGCTCTGGGATACACAGTCAACTTCCAAAAGTCAAGACTGCAGCCATCCCAGCAAATAATCTTCTTAGGAGCCAAACTAGACACAGCCTCTCGGATGGCTTACCTGACAGAAGACAAGCAAGAGAAGTTAACTCATTACTTCAGATGTTTAGCAAAACTCACCCAGATGACTGCAAGGTGATTCCTACAGGCCCTGGGTTACATGGCATCCTGCATTCTCCTGGTTCCATTAGCAAGACTATACATGAGAAAGCTTCAATGGTACCTAAAAAGCATTTGGTCTCAACACAGCAACAACTTGGAGACAATCATACCACTCATTCCATGCCTACAAAAGGAATTCCTATGGTGGGCCTCGGTGAGCCAGGCAAACACAGGTATGTCATTCAAAAAAACACAGATAACACAAACCATGACTACAGACGCCTCAGACCTTGGATGGGGGGCGCACATGGAAGGCAGGTGTATACAAGGACAATGGTCTCCAAAGGAAACACATCTGCATATAAACCAAAAGGAAATGCTGGCAGTAATGCATGCCATCGAGGCTTTTCAACACCAACTCCAGCGAGGCCATTTAATGATACGGACGGACAACACCCTTTGCAGACTGACAATGCAGCTTTGGGAGAAATCACTGAACCTAAACATCCAGTTACAATCCCAGTTCGTTCCAGGAAAAGACAATGTGTTGGTGGACAGCCTAAGCAGGAATTTCACAGATCTACACGAGTGGAGGTTACATCCGAAGGCCTTCAGACAACTCACTTCGACATGGGGCAAGCCAGAAGTGGACCTATTTGCCTCTCACCTCAACCATCTTCTACCAAAATTTTGCACAAGGACATACCATCCAAAAGCTTGGAAAATAGATGCCCTCTCATTCAACTGGAACTCCCTAGCAATCTATGCATTCCCACCTCTGCCACTGATGACCTCAGTATTACTAAAGATCAAAGCAGAGAAGCCCAAGGGAATCATAATAGCTCCGGACTGGCCAAGACAACACTGGTACCCACTACTACGGAGCATATGCCACACCAGGAGGTGGGCCCTCCCCCAGTGGCCTCTACTTTTGACTCAACACAATTTCGAAACACTGCATCCAAATCTTCTGACACTGCAGCTAACAGCCTGGGAGATCCCATAAATAACTTCAGCTTATCTCTCTCCAAGGAAGTTCAGCGGATACTAACAGAGGCTCGAAGACCATCCACCAGAAAGGTTTACTTAGCAAAGTGGAAAAGATTCAGCAATTGGAATACCAGCAAGGAATGTAAGTAAACCCAGAAAGTGTATTGCACATTTCTACATTGCTTACAGTTTGTGAAGCTTATTTGCAATAAAGCATTGTGTGGATTATAAAAAAGATTGGATGTCCTTCAAGAATGCAACTGCAGTCATAACATGTGGGTTGTCCTGCCTCAGGCAGCCCTCGGTCGGCCGGATTCCAAAGTCTGGGTCCGACGTCGGCTGATGTCGCATTTTTCTCCAACGTCAGAGCGGCTGGAGTACATAAGCATCAGCCGACGCCATTTTCTTCAGTCTTTCTTGCAGCGGTGCCCAAGCAGAAGCAGTTCGCGCCGCTCGGGTCAGCTCCTGTATTCTACGATACGAAGTCATCAAAAAGCTAAGTACCCGCTGGGGACCTTTGCCTCAGCCGATGTCAGAAATTACTGAAAAAGTTAACAATTGTCTTTCTTGTGGTAAACAAATGCCTCATAAGGATTTCCACTCTTACTGCCTCCCTTGCCTGGGCCCAGACCACCATCGCCTCGGCCTGTATAGCCTGTGCTCGCTTCAACAAGCGCACTCTCAGGCGCCGGGCGGAGTTCACTGAAGATTTTTTTCGGTGATAATTTTGCTTACACCATGCCGTGTCTTCCGACATCGCAAACTCCCAAAAGCGAAAAGACCGACCGACATCCTCGCCCGCCTACCACCGACTCCACACCAAAACCTAGAGCGAGTGCTCCGGTTCCCTCTGAGACGGTCTTCCACCGCTCCGAACCAAGACACCGTGATACGAATTAATTCGATTCCAGACATTACTCTGCCAGTTATAGATTTTCCTCCGGATACCGAAACCGAGGAAATGCCCGAGACCATTGCTGTAGACAAGGTCACTCCTGCACGGAGCTGCCAGGCCCCCTATGGCCATGTCTTTTAAGGCCTACACTAGGGCTAAGGCAGCCAGCAAAACAAAGCATATTACTTCTAAATCCTTACCTCAGCCAACTCCAGAGACACATATGTCCATGGCCGCTGATTTGATTTCCATGATTAGAGGTTCACAGGCCCATCCTGAGAGAGGATCCCAGCCTCCTCCTGATAAAAGGCCCCGGGTTGGAACCTCTGATCCTACTCCTTCAGATGAAGATTCTGAGGGCTCTGTCCACTCAGATAGCCAGGAAGAGCTCTTCCAGACCTATGAGGACTCGGATGCAGAAGATTCCATCCCCGGCCTCCCTCCTGAGGATATTTCTTTGGGGAAGTTCTGCACACCATGAGGGAACATTTCAAGTGGCAAGGTCAGGAATATTCTGATTCTAGGAAATGCCTTAGGACTTTCCTTACAGCCTCAGCACAGGCCCTTAGCTATTCCTCCTGTACTTGATGTTCTGGATGATTTGTATTCTGACTCTAGTGCTACCCCTGATTCTCTTCCTCCTGCTCCAGCCAAGCCAGACAGGTATTACAGGGTCCCAGAAACTCATTCCCATTTATTCAGGGCCCATACTGCTGATTTGGAAACTATTTCACAGGGGCCTAAAGGAGTTTCAGCCTCCACCTCAAAAATCCTTTGCCCTCCAACAGGGAAGCTAGGTCATTAGAGAGATGGGGCAAAAAGGTTTACACATCCGCTACCTTATCTATGAGAGCTTTAAATTGCCTTTTTCATATGTTACAATATCAGGATTATCTGTTAGAAGATTTACAAAAAACATTAGCCACTCCTGATCCTTTAGACAGGACGACTTTGCAGGAAGCTGTACATAACACTCAGCAAGTAAGCAATCACTTCCTGCAGTGTGGATATGATGCACTGGAAGCTTCATGTAGGGCAGCTATGACAGGGGCAGTCATTCGTAGACATGCTTGGTTAAAAGATCAACCTTTACCAGAGCATGTAAAAGCAAAACGCCTGATGCACCTTTGGAAAAGAACAAGCTTTTGGTGCAAATGCTAAGGATGTGTTAAAGACCATCAAGAAAAAGCAAAATCAGTTCAGACTGTGAAAGATTTCTAGGTTCAACCCCGGATTCAGTAGGAATTGGCCTTCAAAAACTGGTCCTTTCCTAATCCAGAAAAGTTTCAAAGGGGTAAGAACAGACGGGCTGTGAGGAAGAGGCCAATACAGAGGCCCTTACAGGGGTACAGTGGCAGCCAGGAAACCAAAGAAGTGACGAGGGGTTTCACCTGCCCCACAACCACAATCTCAATGACTTTCTCTCTACTACCTACCAGGGAACAACTAGAAGCTCCCTTGGGCGGAAATTATCTCTGTTTGCAGAAACTGGCACAGACTGACAAAGGACAAATGGATTTTGGACATTATAGACCGAGGGTACAGGTTTCATTTTCATACCTTACCAAGAAAACAAGGCATGCCAAACCTACCACAAAATCAGAGGGCAGAGGCTATCAAGCAAATCACTCTGCTGACTCGAATGAAAGCAATAGAAAGAGTTCCACAACAAGAACAAGACCAGGGGTTTTACTCAAGACTGTTCCTTGTTCCAAGAAAAGAATCTCAATGGAGACCAATACTGGACTTGTCGCATTAAACACCTTTCTCATAGTACCAAAGTTCAAAATGCTGACTCTACAGCAACTCCTTCCCATGCTGGGCAAGGGTCGTGGCTGATTACTCTGGACCTCAAGGAAGCATACCTGCATGTCCCTATCAGACA
This sequence comes from Protopterus annectens, assembly GCF_019279795.1. Classification (NCBI taxonomy): domain Eukaryota; kingdom Metazoa; phylum Chordata; order Ceratodontiformes; family Protopteridae; genus Protopterus; species Protopterus annectens. Next base: position 1,963,858,180 of record NC_056741.1, on the reverse strand, counting down.
CAGCTGCAGAAGATACCTCAGATTTCTTGCAGGCCAGAGCATTATCAATTCTCAGCATTGCCATTTGGCTTATCTACTTTCAGAGTATTTACAAAATGCCTGGCTTCAGTAATTGCTCATTGCAGGCTCCAGGGTATACAAATTTCTGCCTGGACAACTGCCTCATACAAGCGGACGACAAATTGATGTTGACAAAAAACCTGGATTATGTCATACGATTACTTCAAGCTCTGGGATACACAGTCAACTTCCAAAAGTCAAGACTGCAGCCATCCCAGCAAATAATCTTCTTAGGAGCCAAACTAGACACAGCCTCTCGGATGGCTTACCTGACAGAAGACAAGCAAGAGAAGTTAACTCATTACTTCAGATGTTTAGCAAAACTCACCCAGATGACTGCAAGGTGATTCCTACAGGCCCTGGGTTACATGGCATCCTGCATTCTCCTGGTTCCATTAGCAAGACTATACATGAGAAAGCTTCAATGGTACCTAAAAAGCATTTGGTCTCAACACAGCAACAACTTGAGACAATCATACCACTCATTCCATGCCTACAAAAGGAATTCCTATGGTGGGCCTCGGTGAGCCAGGCAAACACAGGTATGTCATTCAAAAAAACACAGATAACACAAAACCATGACTACAGACGCCTCAGACCTTGGATGGGGACATGGAAGGCAGGTGTATACAAGGACAATGGTCTCCAAAGGAAACACATCTGCATATAAACCAAAAGGAAATGCTGGCAGTAATGCATGCCATCGAGGCTTTTCAACACCAACTCCAGCGAGGCCATTTAATGATAATGGACGGACAACACCCTTTGCAGACTGACAATGCAGCTTTGGGAGAAATCACTGAACCTAAACATCCAGTTACAATCCCAGTTCGTTCCAGGAAAAGACAATGTGTTGGTGGACAGCCTAAGCAGGAATTTCACAGATCTACACGAGTGGAGGTTACATCCGAAGGCCTTCAGACAACTCACTTCGACATGGGGCAAGCCAGAAGTGGACCTATTTGCCTCTCACCTCAACCATCTTCTACCAAAATTTTGCACAAGGACATACCATCCAAAAGCTTGGAAAATAGATGCTCATTCAACTGGAACTCCTAGCAATCTATGCATTCCCACCTCTGCCACTGATGACCTCAGTATTACTAAAGATCAAAGCAGAGAAGCCCATAGGAATCATAATAGCTCCGGACTGGCCAAGACAACACTGGTACCCACTACTACTGAGCATATGCCACAGCAGAAGGTGCGGCCTCCCCGAGTGGCGTCTACTTTTGACTCAACACAATTTCGAAACACTGCATCCAAATCTTATGACACTGCAGCTAACAGCCTGGGAGATCCCATAAATAACTTCAGCTTATCTCTCTCCAAGGAAGTTCAGCGGATACTAACAGAGGCTCGAAGACCATCCACCAGAAAGGTTTACTTAGCAAAGTGGAAAAGATTCAGCAATTGGAATACCAGCAAGGGACATGATGCATCATTGTTGAACATCCCACTCATCTTGGAATATTTGGCAGATATGTTAAAGAACGGCCTCTCATATTCTTCCATAAAGATACATGCATCTGCTATTTCAGCTAGATACAACACTGATCCTCCTGATGTTCTTCGTTCCACATTGCTGCAGTCCTAACTATTGGGTAGTCCGCTGTCCAGTCGGCCCGAATACCAAAGTATAAGGCTGACGCCGGTCAGGGCGCATTAGACTGACGTCAGTACGCCAGGGTACTAATGCGCATGACCGACGCCATATCCTCAGTCTTTTTTGCCGCATGGTCCGATGCAGAAGCAGTTTTGAAGTGCAGGTTGGCGCTCTGAAATTTTCTGAAGTCGGAGTTTCAGACCGAATCAAAGTTATTAAGTACTCGCTGGGGAACATTTTGTTTTTTCTTGCCTCAGTATTTAACCGGATGTCAGAAAAGTGAATAACTGTATTTCTTGTGGGAAACAGATACCTCATAGGGATTACCATACCTTGTGTATACCTTGTTTAGGCCTGAGCACGACGTTGTTGGATGCCGCTCTTGTGCTAGATTTAACAAACGCACTATTAAGAGAAGGTTAGACTGTGCCAGGTTAGTGTTTGGGAAGCGTTGCAATTATAAAATGCCGCCGGATGCTCCACGCCGCCGTCCAAAAAGCGCAAGGACAAACAGCAAAGCCTAGGGTTGATGAACCGGCAGTCCCAGACGCCGGTTCTTTAGAAGGCTCAGTGGAGCCAGAGGTTTTGCCAGGAGTTTCTTTGGAGTCTCAGGCAGAGACTTTACTGTTACAGGATGTGCCTTCTCAGGAGGTAGGCCAGGCTGAAGGGGCTTCTCAGGTAACTGTTCTTCCCTCTCTTCCCAAGGTAGTTAGAGCCTCTCCTTCTGTTTCCAAAACTTCTTTGAGAGGTAGGCCTAGTTTAGCTTCAGTGGGGCTTCTCCTAGCACTTCAGGTTCTGTGCCTAAGAAACATATGCTTAAAATGGCAGAAGATTTGATTACTATGATTAGAGGTTCTATGCCCCCTCCTGATAAGAGGCCTAGGGTGGAACCTGAGTTTGAGAGTTTTGAACAGTGTTCAGAGGCTTCTGAGTCTTCTGAAGATTTGCAAGAGTATCCTCCTTATTCTGATTCTGATGTGGATGATTCCACTCCTACAGCTTCTCTTCCTGAGGATTTCTCATTTTCAGAGACTCTGCATTCCATGCGGGAACACTTTAAATGGGAAGGCCAGGATTACTCTGATTCCAGGAAAAGGCTTAGGTAATTCTTGTTTTTACCCCAGCATAGGCCCTTAGATATACCTCCTGTGTTGAATGTGGTGGAAGATGTTTTTAGAGGCTTCCCTGAATCCTGATTCTTTGCCTCCTGCTCCTGTTAAACCTGATAGGTACTATAGGGTGCCTGAAGCTCATAAGTATCTTTTTAAGAGTCCTAGGGCAGACCCGAAACTGTTTCTCAGGGACCTAAAGGTGTTAAGGCCTCTGTTGTTAAAAACCCTGTTCCCACTGATAAAGAGGCAAGGGCTTTGGATAGATGGGGAAAGAAAGTGTATACTTCTTCCACTTTAGCCATGAGGGCGTTGAATTGTCAATTTCACATGCTAAAATATCAGAATTATCTCCTTTCACAATTGAAATCTAAGGTGGATGCTTTGGCGGAAGGTATTGAGTGTAAAGAGTTGCTGGATTTAGTTCATGTGTCTGAACAAGTGGGTAAGCATTCTTTGCAATGTGGTTTTGATGCTGTACAGGCCTCCTCGAGGGTGGCTGCCACTAGTTCTGTTCTTCGCAGGCATGCCTGGTTGAGGGATCAGAATTTAGCTGAGCATGTTAAGACAAGGATTTTGGATGCTCCTTTACAGTCTGATGTGTTGTTTGGTTCGCCTGTGGAAGCAGTTTTAAAGAAAATGGAGGACAAAGCTAAGTCTATGCAAACTGTTAAAGATTTTGCAGGTACAGCCACCAAATTTAGTAGAAATTGGCCTACTAAGGGATGGACATATCCTGCTTATGATTCCCAGTCTAGGGGTAGGTCTAGACGTGGTAGGGGCAGAGCTCAAGGTTCTTTTAGGCCTAGAACAGGGAGTTCACCTGCTCAGACTTCTGGTGAGGGCAGGGGTCAGTCCTTCCGTAAACAGACCCAATGACCTGCCTTTTCAGCTGCCAGTAGATTCTCGTCTGGCAGCTCCTCTGGGAGGAAGACTGTCTCTTTTCAAAGAAAATTGGGATTTAATTACTCAAGACAGATGGGTGTTGGATATCATTCACCACGGTTACAGGTTTTATTTCCATACATTGCCCCTTTCAAAGGCATGCCAGACGCTCCTCCTCCACAAAGGAAAGAGGCTCACAAGCAAATTTCAGTTACTCCAAATAGGGGCTATTCAGCCAGTCCCTGTATCAGAAAGGGGCCTAGGATTTTATTCTCGCCTGTTCCTAGTACCAAAGAAGGGGAACACGTGGAGACCAATTTTGGATTTATCTATCCTCAACACTTATCTGGACATTCCCAAGTTCAAGATGTTGACGTTACAACAGCTTTTACCTCTGCTGGGCAAAGATCACTGGATGGTAACTTTAGATCTCAAGGAAGCTTACCTTCATGTGCCTATAAGACTAAGTTGCAGGAAGTATCTGCTTTCGAGCTGGAAATTCTCATTATCAGTTCTCTGCATTGCCCTTTGGCTTATCTACTGCCCAGAGTATTCACAAAGGTTCTGGCTCCAGTGATAGCTTACTTCAGGCTACAAGGAATTCAAATCTATCCTTACTTGGACGACTGCCTGATTCTGGCTCAAGAAAAGGAAGACCTTCTACAGCATCTGGAACATGTTATAGCAGTGCTAAGATGCTTAGGGTATTCTGTGAACGAAATAAAGTCCAGTCTAGTACCCTCTCAAGACATGTGCTTTCTGGGTGTGAGACTGAATACAGCAGCCCAGATGGCCTTTTAACCCGGACAAACAACAGAGTCTATCACTTTACTTCCATCAACTATCTCATCAGTCCGTGCTGACTGCAAGGACAGTCCTTCAAGCATTAGGGTTCATGGCATCTTGTATTCTGGTGCTTCCCAATGCCAAACTGCATATGAGGAAGCTGCAATGGTATCTCAAAATGTATGGACACAGCACTGCCAGGATTTGGACACTGTCATTCAAATAATACCTTGCCTTCAAAAAGAATTTTGTGGTGGGCTCAGGAATGTCACCTAAACAAGGGACTCTCTGTGACCCGCCAGAGGCGAGTCAGATTTTAACGACAGTTGCCTCGGACATTGCTCGGGTAGCTCATCTAAATGGAAAGTGGATACAAGACAAGTGGCCTGCCAGACTACAGCATCTACATATCAACATGAAGGAGATGTTAGCAGTCCAGTTTGCATTAATGGCTTTCAAGGAGTTACTTCTTCCAGGGCAGGTGTTGATTCTAACAGACAACACTACTGTCATGTGGTACATCAACAAACAAGGGGGAACACATTCTTATCCTCTATGCAGGCAAGCAATGATTTTATGGGAGACTGCGTTCAGCTTGCAACTAACTCTTCAGGCAAGGTTTCTGCCGGGAGCACAGAACTCCTTAGCAGATGTGTTAAGCAGACAAATCATGGATCCCCACGAGTGGAAACTGGATCTTTATGTATTTCAGAAATTGACAGTGTCCTGGGGAACTCCAGACATAGATCTGTTCGCTTCTCCACTAAACCACCAGCTGCCACAGTTTTGCACAAAGGGGATGTTCTTCGTTCCACATTGCTGCAGTCCTTACTATTGGGGGTAGTCCGCTGTCCAGTCGGCCCGAATACCAGAGTATATTGACGCCGGTCAGGGCGCATTAGACTGACGCCAGTACGCCAGGGTACTAATGCGCATGACCGACGCCATATCCTCAGTCTTTTTGCCGCATGGTCCGATGCAGAAGCAGTTTTAAGCGGTGCAGGTTGGCGTTCTGAGATATTTCGCCGGAGTTTCAGACCGAATCAGAGTTGGCTAAGTACTGCTAGAACATTTTGGTTTTTCTTGCCTCAGTATTTAACCGGATGTCAGAAAAAGTGAATAACTGTATTTCTTGTGGGAAACAGATACCTCATAGGGATTACCATACCTTGTGTATACCTTGTTTAGGGCCTGAGCACGGCGTTGTTGGATGCCGCTCTTGTGCTAGGTTTAACAAACGCACTATTAAGAGGAGGTTAGACTGTGCCAGGTTAGTGTTTGGGAAGCGTTGCAATTATAAAATGCCGCCGGATGCTCCGGCGCCCTTGGCCCAAGAAGCGCAAGGACAAAACAGAGAAGCCTAGGGTTGATGAACCGCAGTCCCGGACGCCGGTTCTTTAGAAGGCTCAGTGGAGCGGAGGTTTTGCCAGGAGTTTCTATGGAGTCTCAGGCAGAAACTTTACTGTTACAGGATGTGCCTTCTCAGGAGGTAGGCCAGGCTGAGGGGCTTCTCAGGTAACTGTTCTTCCCTCTCTTCCCAAGGTAGTTAGAGCCTCTCCTTCTGTTGCCAAAACTTCTTTGAGAGGTAGGCCAAGTTCAGCTTCAGGGGGCTTCTCCTAGCATTTCGGTTCTGTACCTAAGAAACATATGCTTAAAATGGCAGAAGATTTGATTACTATGATTAGAGGTTCTATGCCCTCCTGATAAGAGGCCTAGGGTGGATCAGGAGTTTGAGAGTTTTGAACAGTGTTCAGAGGCTTCTGAGTCTTCTATGGAAGATTTGCAGGAGTATCCTCCTTATTCTGATTCTGATGTGGATGATTCCACTCCTACAGCTTCTCCTCCTGAGGATTTCTCATTTTCAGAGACTCTGCATTCCATGAGGGAGCACTTTAAATGGGAAGGCCAGGATTACTCTGATTCCAGGAAAAGGCTTAGGGAATTCTTGTTTTACCCCAGCATAGGCCCTTAGCTATACCTCCTGTGTTGAATGTGGTGGAAGATGTTTTTGCAGAGGCTTCCCTGAACCCTGATTCTTTGCCTCCTGCTCCTGTTAAACCTGATAGGTACTATAGGGTGCGGGAAGCGCATAAGTATTTGTTTAAGAGCCCTAGGGCGGACCCAGAAACTGTTTCTCAGGGGCCTAAAGGTGTTAAGGCCTCTGTGGTTAAAAATCCTGTTCCCACTGATAAAGAGGCAAGGGCTTTGGATAGGTGGGGAAAGAAAGTGTATACTTCTTCCACTCTAGCCATGAGAGCGTTGAATTGTCAGTTTCACATGCTAAAATATCAAAATTATCTCCTTTCACAATTGAAATCTAAGGTGGATGCTTTGGCGGAAGGTATTGAGTTTAAAGAGTTACTGGATTTGGTTCATGTGTCTGAACAAGTGGGTAAGCATTCTTTGCAATGTGGTTTTGATGCTGTACAGGCCTCCTCGAGGGTGGCTGCCACTAGTTCTGTTCTTCGCAGGCATGCCTGGTTGAGGGATCAGAATTTAGCTGAGCATGTTAAGACAAGGATTTTGGATGCTCCTTTACAGTCTGATGTGTTGTTTGGTTCGCCTGTGGAAGCAGTTTTAAAGAAAATGGAGGACAAAGCTAAGTCTATGCAAACTGTTAAAGATTTTTTGCAGGTGCAGCCTCCGAAGTTTAGTAGAAATTGGCCTGCTAAGGGGTGGACATATCCTGCTTTTGATTGCCAGTCTAGGGGTAGGTCTAGACGTGGTAGGGGCAGGGCTCAAGGTTCTTTTAGGCCTAGAACAGGGAGTTCTCCTGCTCAGACTTCTGGTGAGGGCAGGGGTCAGTCCTTTCGTAAACAGACCCAATGACCTGCCTTTTCAGCTGCCAGTAGATTCTCGTCTGGCAGCTCCTTTGGGAGGAAGACTGTCTCTTTTCAAAGAAAATTGGGATTTAATTACTCAAGACAGATGGGTGTTGGATATCATTCACCACGGTTACAGGTTCTATTTCCATACATTGCCCCCTTTCAAAGGCATGCCAGACGTTCCTCCTCCACAAAGAAAAGAGGCTCAAAAGCAAATTTCTCAGTTACTCCAGATGGGGGCCATTCAGCCAGTCCCTGTATCAGAAAGGGGCCTAGGATTTTATTCTCGCCTGTTCCTAGTACCAAAGAAGGGGAACACGTGGAGACCAATTTTGGATTTATCTCTCCTCAACACTTATCTGGACATTCCCAAGTTCAAGATGTTGACGTTACAACAGCTTTTACCTCTGCTGGGCAAAGATCACTGGATGGTAACTTTAGATCTCAAGGAAGCTTACCTTCATGTGCCTATAAGGCTAAGTTGCAGGAAGTATCTGCGTTTCGAGCTGGAAATTCTCATTATCAGTTCTCTGCATTGCCCTTTGGCTTATCTACTGCCCAGAGTATTCACAAAGGTTCTGGCTCCAGTGATAGCTTACTTCAGGCTACAAGGAATTCAAATCTATCCTTACTTGGACGACTGCCTGATTCTGGCTCAAGAAAAGGAAGACCTTCTACAGCATCTGGAATATGTTATAGCAGTGCTAAGATGCCTAGGGTATTCTGTGAACGAAATAAAGTCCAGTCTAGTACCCTCTCAAGACATGTGCTTTCTGGGTGTGAGACTGAATACAGCAGCCCAGATGGCCTTTTTAACCCGGACAAACAAAAGAGTCTATCACTTTACTTCCATCAACTATCTCATCAGTCCGTGCTGACTGCAAGGACAGTCCTTCAAGCATTAGGGTTCATGGCATCTTGTATTCTGGTGCTTCCCAATGCCAAACTGCATATGAGGAAGCTACAATGGTATCTCAAAATGTATGGACACAGCACTGCCAGGATTTGGACACTGTCATTCAAATAATACCTTGCATTCAAAAAGAATTTTGTGGTGGGCTCAGGAATGTCACCTAAACAAGGGACTCTCTGTGACCCGGCCAGAGGCGAAGTCAGATTTTAACGACAGATGCCTCGGACATTGCTTGGGGAGCTCATCTAAATGGAAAGTGGATACAAGACAAGTGGCCTGCCAGACTACAGCATCTACATATCAACATGAAGGAGATGTTAGCAGTCCAGTTTGCATTAATGGCTTTCAAGGAGTTACTTCTTCCAGGGCAGGTGTTGATTCTAACAGACAACACAACTGTCATGTGGTACATCAACAAGCAAGGGGAACACATTCTTATCCTCTATGCAGGCAAGCAATGATTTTATGGGAGACTGCGCTAAGCTTGCAACTAACTCTTCAGGCAAGGTTTCTGCCAGGAGCACAGAACTCCTTAGCAGATGTGTTAAGCAGACAAATCATGGATCCCCACGAGTGGAAACTGGATCTTCATGTATTTCAGAAATTGACAGTGTCATGGGGAACTCCAGACATAGATCTGTTCGCTTCTCCACTAAACCACCAGCTGCCAAAGTTTTGCACAAAGGGGTTTCATCGCACAGCTTGGAAAGTGGATGCTCTGTCTTTCAGTTGGAAGAACCTTCATGTGTATGCCTTTCCTCCTCTGCCTCTTCTTCCAAAGGTGCTGTTAAAAGTCAGACAAGACAAGCCAAGGATGATTTTGATAGCTCCAGATTGGCCTCGCAACACTGGTACCCACTACTAAGGAGTCTGGTAAGGAAGCCTCCATGGCCTTTACCTTTGATTCCTCATCTGTTATCTCAGAAGGACGGTCATCTGCTCAATGTCAAGCTTCACTCTCTCCATCTAACAGCCTGGCATATTCTGTGTTGAAACACAGCAGGTCTCAACTTCCTCAACAAGTTTTAAATGTGATTATGGAAGCTAGAAGACCTAGTACAAGGAAAGTGTACGCAGAAAAATGGAAGAGATTTTTATTTTGGAGTTCAGCAAAGAATTTGGAGGTTTCTGAGCCTAATTTGAGTGTGGCTCTTCAATATCTTACTGAGTTATTGGACAAAGGTTTGTCCTTCTCTTCCATTAAGATTCATGCTGCAGCAATTTCAGCTCACTATGATTGTGACCCACCATTGTTTTCGCATCCTTTGTTCAAGCAGTTTCTTAGAGGGGCAAAGAATATAAGACCCCCACGTAGAGCACCTACTCCTGCTTGGGATCTCAATTTTGTGTTGGAAAACTTACTCTACAACCTTTGAGCCTGCGGCTACTGCTGAATTGAAATACTTGTCATGGAAGACTGCTTTTCTTTTGGCTATTACTTCTGCAAGAAGGGTGTCTGAGTTGCAGGCCCTTATGGCAGTAGAGCCTTTCTTGATTTTCCATAAGGATAGGGTATCATTACGTACTAATCCTTCCTTTATGCCTAAGGTGGTTTCTAGTGTGGCTTTAAACCAAACTATTCATTTGCCTACTTTTTATGCAGACCCCCAAAATAAAGGGGAAAAGATTTTGCACACTTTAGATGTACACAGGCAATTGCGTTATTATTTGAGCAGGACTAAGGATTTTAGGCAGTCTCAGCAGTTGTTTGTTTCTTTTGCTTTGAGTTCGCAGGGCAAGCCTGTGTCAAAACAAACTATTTCTAGGTGGATTGGGTTTTGCATTGCATTTTGTTATTCCCATCATGGCAAGGAGATTCCAGCTGGGATTAGGCCTCATTCCACTAGGGCTACTGCCAGTTCAACAGCATTTCTAAGGGGGGTGGCAACTAAAGATATTTTGGAGGCAGCTACTTGGAGTTCAGTGCATACTTTCTCTAAACATTATCACCTTCCTATCTACTCTAAGTCTAGGGCTGGTTTTGCCACAGCTGTTTTGCAGGGCATGTTGTCAGCTCCTACTACTTTATGATTTGCCAGCCTCCCTTACCTCTGCTTTGGGATTCTACCCAATAGTAAGGACTGCAGCAATGTGGAACGAAGAACATAGTACAGTTTTGTACCTACCATAAATGTAGATGTTCGAGGATCCACATTGCTGCAGTCCAATTTACCCTCCCTCCTTCCCCTCTGTGTTTAGGGGTGGTTGTGTAGGTGAGGTTATCTGTTGATATTTTTGTATATATTTTTGTATATATTGTACATAATTTTGGTGCAGGTATTTTGGGCCTTGTCTTTTTAGGGTCTTCTGACATCTGGGGCAAGAAAAGACTGAGGATATGACGTCGGTCATGCGCATTAGTACACTGACGTCAGTCTAATGCGCCCTGACCGACGTCAGCCATATACTCTGGTATTCGGGCCGACTGGACAGCGGACTACCCCCAATAGTAAGGACTGCAGCAATGTGGATCCTCGAACATCTACATTTATGGTAGGTACAAAATACTCTTTTCATCTATTTTCATCACACAGCTTGGAAAGTGGATGCTCTGTCTTTCAGTTGGAAAAATCTTCATGTGTATGCCTTTCCACCTCTGCCTCTTCTTCCAAGGGTGCTCTTAAAGGTCAGACGAGGCAAGCCAAGGATGATTTTAATAGCTCCAGATTGGCCTCGGCAGCACTGGTACCCATTACTGAGGAGTCTGGTAAGGAAGCCTCCATGGCCTTTACCCTTGATTCCACACCTATTGTCTCAGAGGGACGGTCATCTGCTCAATGTCAAGCTTCAATCTCTTCATCTAACAGCCTGGCATATTCTGTTTTGAAAGACAGCAGGTCTCAACTTCCTCAACAAGTTTTAAATGTGATTATGGAAGCTAGAAGACCTAGTACAAGGAAAGTGTACGCAGAAAAATGGAAGAGATTTTATTTTGGAGTACAGCAAAGAATTTGGAGATTTCTGAGCCTAATTTGAGTGTGGCTCTTCAATATCTTACTGAGTTATTGGACAAAGGTTTGTCCTTCTCTTCCATTAAGATTCATGCTGCAGCAATTTCAGCTCACTATGATTGTGACCCACCATTGTTTTCGCATCCTTTGTTCAAGCAGTTTCTTAGGGGGCAAAGAATATCAGACCCCCATGTAGAGCTCCTACTCCTGCTTGGGATCCCAATTTTGTGTTGGAAAAACTTACTCTACAACCTTTTGAGCCTGCAGCTACTGCTGAATTGAAATACTTGTCATGGAAGACTGCTTTTCTGTTGGCTATTACTTCTGCAAGAAGGGTGTCTGAGTTGCAGGCCCTTATGGCAGTAGAGCCCTTTTGATTTTCCATAAGGATAGGGTATCATTCATACTAATCCTTCTTTATGCCTAAGGTGGTTTCTAGTGTGGCTTTAAACCAAACTATTCATTTGCCTACTTTTTATGCAGACCCCAAAATAAAGGGGAAAGATTTTGCACACTTTAGATGTGCACAGGCAATGCGTTATTATTTGAGCAGGACTAAGGATTTTAGGCAGTCTCAGCAGTTGTTTGTTTCTTTTGCTTTGAGTTAGGGCAAACCTGTGTCAAAACAAACTATTTCTAGGTGGATTGGGGTTTGCATTGCATTTTGTTATTCCCATCATGGCAAGGAGATTCCAGCTGGGATTAGGCCTCATTCCACTAGGCTACTGCCACTTCAACAGCATTTCTAAGGGGTGGCAACTAAGGATATTTTGGAGGCAGCTACTTGGAGTTCAGTGCATACTTTCTCTAAGCATTATCACCTTCCTCTCTACTCTAAGTCCAGGGCTGGTTTTGCCACAGCTATTTTGCAAGGCATGTTGTCAGCTCCTGCTTCTTTATGATTTGCCAGCCTCCCTTACCTCTGCTTTGGGATTCTACCCAATAGTTAGGACTGCAGCAATGTGGAACGAAGAACATAGTACAGTTTTGTACCTACCATAAATGTAGATGTTAGGATCCACATTGCTGCAGTCCAATTTACCTCCCTCCTTCCCCTCTGTGTTTAGGGGTGGTTGTGTAGGTGAGGTTTTATGCTGATATTTTTGTATATATTGTACATATTTTTGGGTATGTTGGGCCTTGTCTTTTTAGGGTCTTCTGACATCTGGGGCAAGAAAAGACTGAGGATATGGCGTCGGTCCTGCGCATTAGTACCCTGACGCACTGACGTCAGTCTACGCGCCCTGACCGACGCCAGCCTTATACTTTGGTATTCGGGCCGACTGGACAGCGGACTACCCAATAGTTAGGACTGCAGCAATGTGGATCCTCGAACATCTACATTTATGGTAGGTACAAAACTGTACTTTTTTTCTCACCCCTTACTAAGGCAATTCCTCAGGGAATCAAGAACATTAAGCCAAGAAAGGCCCCAGTGCCAGCCTGGGACCTCAATTTTGTCTTAGAAAAACTGACTCTACCTCCATTTGAGCCAGCAGCTTCAGTTGACTTGCAATTTCTCTCATGGAAGACAGCTTTCCTGTTGGCAATTACCTCAGCAAGAAGGGTTTCGGAGCTTCCGGCCCTAATGGCAATACCACCCTTTATCATTTTTCATAGAGACAGGGTTTTATTAAGGACCAACCCTACTTTTATGCCAAAGGTGGTTTCTAGGGTTTCTTTAAATCAAGCCATTCATCTGCCTGCTTTCTTTCCCAGTCCTGAGTCTAAGGGGGAAAGACTGTTGCATACCTTGGACATTCACAGACAACTTCGATACTACCTGGACAGAACAAAGGCCAGTAGGAAGTCTGAACAACTTTTTGTAGCTTATGCCCCGGCAGTCCAAGGAAAAGCAATTTCAAAACAGACTATTTCTAAATGGATTGGACATTGTATCAGATTCTTTTATTCCTTTCATGGAAAGACTGTTCCAGCTAATGTCAGACCACATTCCACCAGAGCTACAGCCACCTCTACAGCATTCTTAAGAGGGGTGCCTACCAAGGACGTTCTAGAAGCTGCTACATGGAGCTCCGTGCATACATTCTCCAAACACTACAATCTCCCTCTATACTCCAGATCCAGAGCAGGCTTTGCTTCGGCAGTCCTGCAGGGTTTGATTGCCACACCATCTCTTTCCTAGAGCATACCTCCTCCCACAGCTAAGCTATGGTATTCTACCCACATGTTATGACTGCAGTTGCATTCTTGAAGGACATAGTACAGTTTTGTACCTACCATAAATGTAGATGTCCGATAGACATGCAACTGCAGTCGGATTTTCCCTCCCTCCATACCCCTCTATGCCTAGGGTCCACGCCTATCCCTGTTACTCTTAGCTGGGGATATCCGTTATATTGTATTTGTTTTATTGCTCATTTATTTGTTTGGAATCCTGTTTTTGTCTTCCAATTTGATTACAGCCTTCCTTGGAGGGCACCTGGCATCTGGGGCAAGAAACACTGAAGAAAATGGCGTCGACTGATGCTTATGTACTCCAGCCGCTCTGACGGAGAAAAATGCGACATCAGCCGACGTCGGACCCAGACTTTGGAATCCGGCCGACCGGGGGCTGCCTGAGGCAGGACAACCCACATGTTATGACTGCAGTTGCATGTCTATCGGACATCTACATTTATGGTAGGTACAAAACTGTACTTTTTAAACTTCAGCTACTTCTGTTCGGTAAGTGACAGTGTCCATATTTGGCAGCAATTACATAGATATAGCATCTGCAGGTCCTTTGGTTCTGAGCAGTGGCTTTACTTGCACGTATGTTAGGCTATCATTATGGCAGCTTTGGATTTGTTTCTAAGAGTTGGGTTTATTTTGACCCTAACCAATGTATGTCTATTGATGTCCTTCAAGGATGCATCTGCAGTCCTTACAAATGGGTTGTCCTGTCGTCAGGCAGCCCTTAGGTCGGCCGGATTCCAAAGTCTGGGTCTGGCTTCGGCTGGTGTCGCACTTCACCCGACGTCATCTCTGCTGGTCTTCGGGTATAAAGGCATCAGCCGACGCCATTTTCCTCAGTCTTTCTTGCTGCGTGGCGCCCGAAGCAGAAGCTGTTCGCAATTGCCGGTCGGTCAGTTCCAGAGATTACTACTACCGAATACTACTTCGAAGACTTCTAAAAGCTAAGTACCTGGGGACACTTTCTTGCCTCAGCCGATGTCAGAAAAGTGAACAACTGTTTAACTTGTGGAAACAAATACCTCATAAAGATTTCCACTCTTACTGCTTACCTTGTTTAGGCCCAGACCACGACGTAGCAGCCTGTTTAGCCTGTGCTTCCTTCAACCCTTAACGGCTACGCCGGTCGGAGTTTGCTGAACAGTTTTTCGGCTCAGATTTTGCGTACATTATGCCGCCGGATCCTCCGACTACTCAAATTGTTAAGAACGCAAAGAAAAGGACCGACATTCGCGGTCCGCGGTTTTGGCGAAAACCACGGTTAAGCAAACGCGAGTGTCTCGGTTTCGCGAAACCGAGCAAACGGGTCAATCTTCAGCTGAATCCATGACTACTACCGAGGCCCCTGCTACCCTAGTTGAATCGGCCTCTGAAATTTTGCCTACTAATGTGGTTTCTCTAGAATTATCGGACACCATCCCTTTGGATGTCTCTACCCCAGCACGTGGTGCTGCTAGGCCTCCTGCAGCCATGTCTATAAAGGCCTTTGCCAGGGCTAAAGCAGCCAAAACTGCTAAGTCTGTACCTGTTAAGCCCCCCTCTCACAGGCCCAGTTCCAGTTCCCAAATGCTTACTTTGGCAGAGGATCTCATCTCTTTAATAAGGGGATCCCAATCTCACCCAGACAGGGCCTCTCAACCTCTAGAAAAGAGACCTAGAGCAGAGCTCCCTGAGCCAGTGTCCTCAGATGACCCTTCTGATGATTCAGACAATACAGACCATCCAGAGGCTCCTTTTTCTACTTATGAAGACTCCGATGCTGAAGAATCTATCCCTTCTGCCTCTCCACCAGAGGAATTTTCCTTTGGGGAAACCTTACATGCCATGAGAGAACAATTCCAATGGCAGGGACAAGATTTCTCAGATTCAAGAAAAAGGCTTAGGACCTTTCTACACTTACTGCAATATAGGCCCTTAGCTATACCTCCAGTTCTTCCTGTTGTGGATGATGCATTTAATGATGCTTGCACTGCTCCTGATACTTTACCTCCTGCCCCTGCCAAGCCCGATAGGTTTTACAGGGTACCGGACACTCATCACCACTTATACAAGGCTCCTCTCGCAGATCCTGAGACTATCTCCCAGGGGCCTAAGGCAGTAGCTTCGACCTCAGCGAAAAACCCTCTCCCTTCTGAAAGGGAATCCAGGTCCTTAGAGAGATGGGGTAAAAAGGTATACACCTCTGCTACTCTCTCAGCTAGAGCTTTGAACTGTCAGTTTCATATGATCCAATACCAAGAGTTTATGCTTGATCAGTTAACTAAGAAACTGTCCTCTGATGATTCCTTAGATAAGAAATATGTTTTAGAAATGGTGAATAACATACAGCAGGTTAGTAACCATTCTTTAAAATGTGGCTATGATGCACTGGAGGCTTCATTTAGATCAGCCATGACTGGCACAGTTATAAGAAGGCATGCATGGTTGAAAGAACAGGTCTTGCCGGATCATGTTAAAGCAAAGCTATTAGATGCTCCTATGGATAAAGGTCAGTCTATTTGGTTCTCCTGCCCAGCAAGTAATGAAGAAAATGGAAGAGAAGGCAAAATCTGTACAAACAGTTAAAGATTTCTTACAGGTTCAGCCCCCAAGGTTTAGCAGGAACTGGCCTTCCAAAAATTGGTCCTTTCCAGACTCCTCTAAATCTCAGAGAGGCAGGAATAGGCGTTCCAGAGGCAGAAATCAATCCAGAGGAGGTGCCTACAGGGGACGCCAGTGGCAAGGCAATAACCAACGAGGCACAGATACAACCACTACCACTGCAACAGGACAATCACAGTGACTTGGTTCTGACACCGCCTACCAGGGAACAAATAGCAGCACCCTTAGGCGGAAAGTTAGCCTTATTTTCAAAAAATTGGCACTATATCACAAGAGACAAGTAGATTTTGCAAACTATAGACCAAGGCTACAGGTTTCATTTCCACACCTTACCAGTAAAATGAGGAATGCCAAACCTACCACCAAATCAAAAGACAGAAGCTCTAAAACAAATAGCTCAATTAACAAAGATGAGAGCTGTGGAAAGGGTACCACCTACAGAACAGGGCAAGGGATTTTACTCCAGACTCTTCCTAGTACCAAGAAAAGAGAAAAATTGGAGACCTATTCTCGACCTGTCTGCTTTAAACACATTCATCATTGTTCCAAAATTCAAAATGCTGACCCTACAGCAACTTCTTCCCATGCTGGGCAAGGAGTGTTGGCTGGTAACTCTAGATCTCAAGGAGGCATACCTGCACGTCCCCATACGACCAAATTGCAGAAGATACCTCAGATTTCTTGCAGGATCAGAGCATTATCAATTCTCAGCATTGCCCTTTGGCTTATCTACTGCGCCCAGAGTGTTCACGAAATGCCTGGCATCAGTAATCGCTCATTGCAGGCTACAGGGAATCCAAATTTATCCATACCTGGACGACTGCCTGATACAAGCGGACAACAAAAGCAAGCTGACACAAGACTTACAAAGAGTCATTTGCTTACTACAAGCCCTGGGATACACAGTCAATTTAAAAAAGTCAAGACTGATACCATCCCAAACAAGAACATTCTTGGGTGCAGAATTGGACACAGTAAAACAGATGGCATTCCTAACTGCAGAAAAACAATAACAACTTCCTCTTTACTTCTTGGCATTAATAAAGCAGAACAAACTAACAGCAAGGAAAGTATTGCAGGCCTTGGGCTTCATGGCATCCTGCATAATCCTGGTCCCCCATGCCAGACTGCATATGAGAAAGCTTCAGTGGTACCTAAAGAATTTATGGTCTCAACACAGGCACAGCTTAGAAACCGAAATACCACTAATCCCATGCCTGAAACAAGAGTTCCTATGGTGGGCTCAGGCATGCCAGTCAAACCCAGGTTTGTCCTTCCACAACATTACAAACAAGCCAAACCATCACAACGGATGCCTCAGACCTAGGTTGGGGGCCCACATGCTGGACAAGTGCATTCAAGGCTTATGGACTCCAGATCAGCTGCACCTGCACATAAATCAAAAAGAAATGCTGGCAGTAAAACTAGCAATCCAGAATTTCAGACCATTCCTCAAAGAAGGCCAATTGATGATAAGGACAGACAACACCACAGTCATGTGGTACATCAACAAACAAGGAGGCACTCAATTCATACCCACTATGCCGAATGGCTTTGGACCTATGGAATATGGCTCTGAGCTACAACATTCAGTTACAGGCAATATTTGTACCGGGAAAAGAAAACATCCTAGCAGACATGTTAAGCAGAACTACCTCGGATGCTCACGAATGGATGCTACACCCGGACATCTTCAAGGCCATCACAAAGAAATGGGGAATGCCACAAATAGACCTATTCGCATCCCCACTCAATCACCAGCTCAAGAAATTCTGCACAAGGACATACCACCCACTTGCTTGGAAGGTGGACTCTCTATCCTTCAGTTGGAAAGGCCTGACAGCATATGCATTTCCACCTCTTCCTTTGATTCACAAGGTACTACTGAAAATCAAAGAGGAACGCCCAAGGATAATTCTGATAGCTCCAAATTGGCCAAGACAACATTGGTATCCATTGCTGAGGAGCATGTCTCGGGGGGGAAACGTGGACTCTGCCCCTGATTCCTTTGATGTTAACTCAGAGCGACTACAACATCCTGCATCCAAACCTGAAAACTCTGCAACTGACTGCCTGGAACATTACATAAGAACAACTAACCCAGATTTATCCCAAAGGGTTAAAGACATTATCCTTGAGGCCCGCAGACCTTCAACAAGAAGGAACTATGCAGGAAAATGGAAAAGGTTTGTCATTTGGAGTACTGAAAGAGGGAAAGATGTGTCAAAGATAGATATTGCCAACATCCTGGAGTATTTGGCAGAGCTTCTCCATACAGGCCTGTCCTATGCCTCCATCAAGATACATGCATCAGCTATTTCTGCAGAATACAGCTTCGATCCCCCTGTCTTCTCACATCCTCTACTCAGGCAGTTCCTCAGAGGAATTAAGAATGTAAAACCTCCTAGGAAACCACCCTTACCAGCATGGGACTTGAACTTTGTGCTAGAAAAATTGACACTCCCTCCATTCGAACCAGCAGCAACAGCAGATCTTCAACATCTATCCTGGAAAACTGCTTTCCTACTGGCAATTACTTCAGCAAGAAGGGTTTCGGAACTACAGGCTTTAATGGCAGTACAACCCTTCCTAATCTTCCATCAAGATAGAGTGTCCATGAGAACTAATCCTACATTTATGCCTAAGGTGGTATCCAGAGTGTCTCTAAACCAGGCAATCCACCTACCTACCTTCTTTCCCAATCCACAGAACAGGGGGGAAAGACTCCTGCATACCTTGGATGTACATAGACAGTTGCGCTACTACCTGGACAGAACCAAGGGCAATAGAAAAACTGACCAGCTTCTAGTAGCTTATGCAACAGGAAGGGAAGGAAAAGCAATTTCCAAACAGACAATCTCCAAGTGGATAGGAAATTGCATAAGATTCTGTTACTCCTACCATGGAAAGCAAATTCCACAGAACATAAGGCCTCATTCTACAAGGGCTACAGCCACTACCACAGCTTTCTTACGAGGAGTGGCTACCAAGGACATTATTGAGGCGGCTACTTGGACCTCCGTGCATACATTTGCCAAGCATTATATAACTTACCTCTATACTCTAGATCCCGAGCAGGGTTTGCCACTGCTGTTTTGCAAGGGATCCTGACTACACCATAATTCTTCTTCCTCCTCCCCTAGTTTGGCTATGGTATTCTACCCATTTGTAAGGACTGCAGATGCATCCTTGAAGGACATAGTACAGTTTTGTACCTACCATAAATGTAGATGTCCGAACAGGATAGCATCTGCAGTCAGGATTACCCACCCTCCTTCCCCTCTGTGGTACTCCTAGGGTATTTTCCCACCTAATAGCTAGCTGGGGGGGGTCTCTTATGGTGTATTTGTTTGTATATATGTACATACATGCTTATTTTTTGTGGTTGCCTTCTACTTTTTTGGAAACATTGGCATTTACCCAAAATTTTAGCTTTCCAAGAGGGCAACTGGCATCTGGGGCAAGAAACACTGAGGAAAATGGCGTCGGCTGATGCCTTTATACCCGAAGACCAGCAGAGATGACGTCGGGTGAAGTGCGACACCTGCCGAAGCCAGACCCAGACTTTGGAATCCGGCCGACCGAAGGGCTGCCTGACGACAGGACAACCCATTTGTAAGGACTGCAGATGCTATCCTGTTCGGACATCTACATTTATGGTAGGTACAAAGCTGTACTTTAGGCTGTGTAAGAAGCTGAAGCAGTGGCAGTTGGTGTGGAGTTAGTAAAATACAAATACTTCCTTGTGTTAGTTGCCTGCAATGTTGTATGTAGACTATGACCCCCCCCCCCAAAAAAAAAAAAAAAAAATCGAGAGATTTAGAATGAAATACTACAGTGCTTTTACATTTCCCATCAGGTCACATGACACAATGTCTATAGGAGTATAAATGCCAGCTGGGCTTCCTAAAGACTGTTATTACATGTAATAATCATTAGTTTATGATGTCAGTGGAAGGTAGTGTGTCTTGTGCAATACCATCATTATTCCAACTTCAGTCCCAAATTTTGGGCAGACTGAACTGTGTTTGCTAAACTGATGCATTTTCTTTGATTTGTTATTTAGTATTTCTTTCCCATTAAATCGCAGTTTGTGTACATAATGTTTATTTGTGTGTATTTTTCATTTATTTTTTTATTAATTTCCAATTGAGTGAGAGGTGATATGTTTGTAGTACTGTTCTTACTTCATGAAAGGAGCTGGAAGAAGGGTGTTGCTGTAAATCTGCCTTATTAATTGCATACGTAATGTGTATATCTGTTCATTCCTCATTTTGCTGCTTTCTGCATTTATAGCTTTGACATTATTTATTCATTATTTTGAAACTGGACCGTATTTATGAACATTAACTCATATTTGACAACATAGATGCTGACTTGAGAATGATTAACTTGTTCAGGAGTTGTGCAGAAGTATACGTTTTTCCTGAAATTACTGTAAAAGTGTATTACAGCGATACAAAGCCTTCCAGCATATCTCTCAATTTCTTCACTCTGGAATTCTGGACATAGCCAAAACTAATGGGCAACAAATTCCAAAATCAAGGACACTTAAAAAAAACACTAATTCACATAAAAGTTAATAGAACAAGAGGTTTTGCATTGACATGCATTTTTCTGAACAATAGGTATTATGAAACTTTAATGCCTGGCATTACTGACTGAGTGCAGTCCTCATTCCTTTCACATAAAATCAAAAAATTCATATTTGACAGGGCAAAAATAGAAGGCAAAATCAGGGACGGTTGAAAGATATGCCTTCTAGAAAAGGAAACGGCAGCATAGTATTAGCAGCCTGTTAGTCATCTTAAGTGATTAGACATAACTGTTTATGTTTTGCAGATAAAATAATTAGGAACGGAAATATACAGTATGTAGTAGACAGAGATATGCATATAGAAGACACTTCATATGTGACTTTCTCGTGTTGATCGTAAAAAGACTGCATTATATAAAATGAGGGAGAAATTGTGACTTTTATCCAAGCTTGCAGTTGGGAAGTTGTATAACAGGTACATTGCCAGTGGTACAAGGAGACACTGCATCGGCAACAGATCAAACTTGTGAGCTGTGAACATTTAGCATTTGGGACAGAACCTCGTTGCCTCGTGCAACTGGTCAGCATCTGGGAAATCCTCTGAGCTCAGAGGCTTGGCATTGTAAGTATGGATTATTTTTGGAAGAAATTCAATGTTTATAAGCATGCAATAGAAAACAGTCTTTGGGGAAAGTAGTTTATGATCACAGCTAGAAAAACTGCAAGGGTACCAAGAAACTATATGTATTAAACAGTGATTCTGCACAAAGCGTCCTAGCTTAGCAGCTTGTAAATTGATAAGCATGGCTAGCATTGATCCCACTGTACCATAGCTCCGCCCCTTTCTAGTTGGCCACACCCTTTCTTGTTGGCCAGACCCATTCAGCTGTCTCCTGCAGCCCCACTTTGATTTGACGTCACCAGCCATTACTGTTTCCATTCCCTGTTTAAAAATTTCTAAGGCCTTTTCAAAATAGTACTTTTCTTCTAAGATTTCCACTGAGGGACCTGGTTCCCACTTAGGATGTTACCATTATGCTGCAGGTTTGACTAAGGCTTCCTTTGAGCCTGCTTCTTCAGTGGATCTAAAACTCCTTTCTTGGAAAGTCAAATTTTTGGTGACAACTGTGTCTGCTATGAGAATCTCAGAGTTGAAGACTGTCATGCAAAGCTCCATATCTGTTTTCTTCATAAAGATATAGTAACCCTGAGAGTAAACCCTCAATTCCTTCAAGTAGCCTCTGAAACAAATCTTAACCAAACTATTAATTTGCCAGTGTTTTTTTCAAATTTCTCAGAGAGGAATTTGCCTAATATTTGCAAGACAGTCATTCATCATCTCAAGTTTTACTTGCACCATACGAAGGATTTTAGAAAGTCTGACAAGTTTTTTCTTATCTTTTCAAACGCTAAGTTAAGTCAAGGAGTTTCTAAAGTAACATTAACCTGGTGGCTTTCTAACTGTATTGCATTCATTTATAGAAAGAGGGGGATTGACTTTTCTTGCCAAACCAAAGGCTCATTCTACCAGAATGGTGGCTAAATCTACTGTTGTTTTAAGTAGGGCTCCCATTGATGTAATTTGTGCAGCAGGTACTTTGTCTACAGTTCATACCTTGTGTCACACTACCAATTGGATGTACAGTCCAGGTCCCTTGCATTGTTTGGCTCCACCATACCCTAGAATATCCTTCCTTAAAGACAGCCCAGGGTTTTGGAGTAGCCTGGGAATCTTCCCAGTTGTTAAATCAGATGAAAAAGACATCATCCCTCTGTTTGTCCCCCATCTTAAATTAACATTCTTGGACTCCCGGCTGAATGGTTGGACCTGACCAGGGTCCTTTCCTTTGTGGACAGCTTTTTTGTTGTCCTTCCAATGTCCTCATTGTTAGCATTGGTGGTTACTTAGGCCTGTGCTTGTTTTTGGGACAGTTTATTGTTATAAGCTGGCAAACTCTATCTGAGGTAATCTGAGTATTAGAGGGAATTATGGGCAGTAAAGGAGTCAGAGCCCTGGATCCAAACTCGAAAAAGCATCAAGGTCAGATCCAGTAACTCAATTGTTGGACCGGACAAAAAAAGATAGCACCAATCTGGCTTTATGGTGAGTACATAACTTTCATTTTAACATCTTTCAACATATTCTTAGTTGGCATAACAAAATTGTGTTTAATTCATGAACTTAAATACGTCACCTTATCATGTCCTCATAAATATGGGCATTGCTGAGCCGATTCGTGTTTGGGTACATTGTTTACTGCTGTAGCCCTTGTTTTATCTTCATTCGTGTTGTATCCTGAAAATATTTGAAAAAGTCTTGATTGTTTCACAACACTATAATGTCCATTTCTGTGTTTAAGTACAAAATATAATCATCCACAAATAAAACTAACTTTTTCTCCATTATACCACACCAGTTGTATCCTTGAATTTGCGAGTCATTTATTTTATTTGCCAGTCCCAGGTCATTGTCCCACTGTACTCCTCCCTCATTAGACCCATTATAGAATACAACGCCCCATTTGGTATGTACCTCTCAAGACATCTGCAACAACTGGAAAGGCTGCAGAAATACCTCACTAAAAGAATCACTGGCCTAAAGCAGATGCCCTACGCTGACCACCTTAAAAAACTCCAGCTATACTCTGTCGCATATAGTCTACTCAGAGGCAATCTCTGCTTAACATACAAGGCCATGTCAAACCCAGAGCTGTTGGACATGCTACACTTAAAGAAATCCCAATCCCTCAGAGCCACACGCTCCAGGGATCTAAACCTTGTCATCACAATAAACAAAACGTGCTGGAGGGATAGGTTCCTGACCTAGAGACTCCCAAGACTCTGGAATAGATTGCCCATACATGTCAAGCAGAGTGCCTTTTTGGCCCTCTTCAGAAGGAACCTTGATGATTGGATGGGAGAGAGAAAATTCACCCCAGGGATGAGGTCCAGGGAAGTAAATAGTGTGGGAAGAAATAGCTAGGGAATTGTTATGGCTAGGCTTGTATAGGCCCTAGGGCTGATAGCCTAGTACCAGCCTATGAACCAGTGGTTCTAAATGTGAAGCAAATAAAGTGGAAAGAGGACATCCATGCCTGATACCTCTGTTTAAACACAGCTTGTTAGGCAGAGAACCCTTCTACCTTAATTCTTGCGTCTAATACTTCATATGTCCTCCTAAATAACCCTGTTATTCTATCAGGGAATGCAAATGCTACCATTGCCATATTCATAAAATTCTAGCTGACTGTTTTTACTGTTTTCTCTGCATCAAGACCCACCAATAATAGCTGTACTTTCTTGCATTCTGCCCCTCTAGGTCATCCTTCTGTTAATGTTGTTAAATACAGGTTCATAGATTAGTAATTCAGGTTAGTACTAGGCTAACTGCCCTTGTGGTCCATTTTAAGCTTAGCCTGTTGTTCCATTTAGGAATCAAGCTCTGCATCTTGTATCTGTAAGTTAAACACCTTAACTGTTATGCCAACCCTTCAAGTTAGAAAACAAGGTCCACTGAGATTTGAATTCATATTGTTGGACTCTACTCCACAATGGATCCATTTGCAGTGGCTCCACTGGGATTGAATCCAGGACCCCCTGCATGAAACACAGATGTGATAACCACTGTACCACAGAACTTGAAATGTTTGCATCCCCTCCGCAAAGCCACGTTGATCTGTATTAGTTAGTTCTGCCAATACTTTTTACCATTCTCTGAGCTAGTATGTACATAAACACTTGGTAATCATGGTTTAAAATCGAAATAGGTTTATGTAAAGCTGGGTCTGGAGGGTCTTTACTCTGTTTGGGTAATACAGCCACCACAGCTCCCCCCCCCCCAAGATGCCGGTACTTCCCCTCATTTCAAAGTACTTAGAAATAAAACATTTTATTTCTGTCGTAACTGTCAAACTTCCACAAAAATGTTGCCTGTTACTGGAGACTTCCCTGTTGATTATATATCACCATTTTTATCTTGCCTTTCCCTGTCTTGTTTATTAATTGATGAGTCATCTTCCTCTACTTTTGGTATAATTAAGTTTTCCATAAATATGTTCATTTGTACCTTTTCTTGGTTTACACATTCCTCTACTTTATACAGTTTTTTTTTGTAAAATTACAGAAGTCTCTCTTAGTATCCTCAATAGGATCTCTGGTTTGTGTGCTTGAATGTTAAGAGCAGGTTTTAAGTGGAGGAAGGAAGAACTCCAGAATTATTTCATGAAGAGATCCTTTAGGGGACCAGGTCTGGTGCAGTGGTCATTGTCTAATTCTGAGGTTTGGCTCTTCGGTGTCTTTCATATTGTCTCATAAGATGATTATTCGACTGGAAGTCAGTCTACCAGTAGGCCCAGCCTGCTGTGATAAGAGCCTTGGCACATATTCAGGCCACCTCATCTCAAATTTTCATGAAACTTCCCCAACCAAAAACTACTTAACTGGTGCAGCAGACTGCTATTACTCCCCCCCCCCCCCAGACGCTGAAACCTATAGTGCCTCGACTGCCTCTAGTGCCTTTTCTTCCAAAAAACTTTTTGCTTAGGTTCTTCCTAACTTCCTCTTCCCCTCTTGCTTATGAAGATTTGTCAGAGAGTTATTAATGTGAATGAGAAAATGTCTGCTTTGGCTTTTTCCATTCCATTCCCAAGAGAGTATTTCAGAAGATATGTACCAATGTCTTCACTGGCTCTCTCTCTTGGATTTTTCTCTTTGTAAGTGCTAGTCTTGAAGTTATCATTGCCAAGATTAGTATGACATTAACCAGCTGTCTGTCTTCTTGAGACCTGTTGAACTGTTGCTAATATCACTGTTGACATGCTAAGCATCATCTATTTTCTTTCTCTGTGTCAGCTGTACAGGTCTATCTGACACTTGTAGTGTCAGTATATGTTTCTGAAGCCAACATCCCAGAGTATAATGCCTAACTTGTGCAACCCTGTTTAACATCAACACTGACAGTAACACAGGTTGTTCAGGTGTTAATACAATCCTGCTTGTACAGTTGCAGATCCGCTTGGCACCTGTCCAGACTTGGCCAGTGCTGACTGTAGCTCACTTGGCATTGGCACCAGGCTATGGGACATTTAAGCTCGTACAGAGGGTAAACTTAGATGATCAGTCTACAGACATGAGCCTGCTGCAGCGACTTCAAATTGACAGGTCCAGCAAGAGAGTTTCTAGGGAAGCAGAATTGTGTAGTCTCGCTCCTAGAGTCCCCAGTAACTGATGTGAATGTGGAATATTGGACCAGTTTCCCATTTTCACCATCAGGTCCCTGAATTTTATGGGCTGTTTGTGTATTATGTAAGCAAAAAAGGTAGTGGCTCTTGGACTCCATATCTTCTTCCAGACAAGGCTACAGTAGACTTGCCATTTTTACCCTGCAATCCACCTGGGTGGTCCTGCCCTTAGTGGAGATTTTAATTAACACTGCTAAAATGATGAGAGAGAACATAACTACAGCAGCCCTGGTCCCTTGCTTAGCGAACTGCATTTTCTGCAGACATAAACAGCTTGAGGAGAAATTTTCAAATCCAGAACAGGTCTCTGCATTTGCCCTAAAGACTGCTACTACCATACATAACCCAGCTGTCCTCCACCCAGATGAAAATTCTTTGGTGATGGGTAGATTTGGTTAGCAAGTGTGTATCCTCTGACCATTCATGTAGGGCACTCAGCTGTTTCACCAGTATGGTGCCCTAAGAGATGGAAATGTCTGTTAAACTTTTTCATGATGTGAAGGCTACTGGATGGGCTTCTGACAGAAAAAAATAATGGTTTGTGCCACAACTTCCACTAATATTACCACCCACATGGCAGGAATCAGCATAACATCACTTTGCACATTTGGCTTAATTTAACAGATTTTGCAGGGGATATCAAGGTGATACTTGTTACCACAGTACCCACTTGATACTTGGGTGTCTCCCAGAAACAATGCTGTAGGTGGATTGAACACTCCAAATTGGCCCTAGGTGTGAGTGTGTGCATGCATGTGCCTTCTGTGGAAGGTTGGGTGGCGGGCTGGCACCTCGGCATCATAAAACTCCACTGCCAATCATGAGCAGACGAGTGATCCACTGTGGCGACCCCTAACCGGGAAAAAGCCTAAAGAAGATGATGATCAAGGTGATACTTTTGGACTTTTTTTGCAAGGACACCTTATATTTGTTGAAAATGTCAGAAAGCACCTGAAGGATATGGAAGAGCAGGACAAAGACTCTCATGATTGTGGGAGTTGTTTCATCTTCCTCATTGTTTGTATAGTTAGATACATAAAGGAGTCATCATTGGATCTAACATGGGCCACAACAAGACTAGCAGGAAATGCTGCAAGAAGCTGATGCCTTTAAGTCAGTTTACAGCAAGGTTATCCCCCCCCCCCCCCCCCCCCCCGCTGTCATAAAAGGAGGCCCCATCAGACCTAGAAAGAGATAGATACTATGCCAGTTTTTTTGCTGCCAAAGAAAGCATGGGATGTCAGTTTTGATATAGTATATAAGCCGACTGTACCTGCACATCCTCAAAGTAACCCTTTGAATGGTTTTAGTGCAAAGTATCTTACCCCGCATACCTCAGGGAGACAGGGTGTGATTTTTGTGTTTTCAGGACATATTTCACATAATGATTTCCCTAGGAGTCCCGGATGTATTTGCTTTTCCTGATGAGATCCAGACGTTATCAGTTTTAGAAGTCTGCCGTCAATCTTTCAACAGCCCTAATGGTGCTCATGAGGTGCATGGCAGTACTTCCAGGCAAAATAGGTGCTGCGGTTACTGTAGGTCCTTATCTGGAAGAGCAGATTTTTACTGCAG
Source organism: Protopterus annectens (assembly GCF_019279795.1). NCBI lineage: Eukaryota > Metazoa > Chordata > Ceratodontiformes > Protopteridae > Protopterus > Protopterus annectens. The sequence goes on along the minus strand of NC_056741.1, from coordinate 1,963,830,896 downwards.
TCTCTGTCAGCAAGTTTCTTTTAGCATAGGTAGTCACTACTGAAGTTTTCTTGTTAACCCAGTTAACTTGGCAAATTCCCAGCTACACCCCTGTCCTAATGTATCACCTTTTTAGTCTGAACAGCATACACAGTTGTTTGCAAAACTTTCCTCTCATTGGAGAGTATGCACAATTTATACCTTCTTGAACAGATGATATTGCTGCCCCACAGTTAACTTTCACTCAGGATTCCACAGTCATCAACCACATTGACCATACTCATGGTGCCCCATGCTAGACTCCATGTAAAAAATTCAGTGGCTTGTATACATGCAAAGAAGGCAACACTATCAGGCTCATTCCCATCCCATCCAAATCACCAGAATGTGCAAATCTCAGCAAATGTGGTGGCTACACATCCCAGTACCTTGTTTTGGACAAACACTACAAAGTCCTTCCTCCAGGTGCATAGTTAAAACAGATGCATCTGCCCTGTTGGTGGCATTATCAAGAGCAGACTATATAGGAGATGTGGGACTCAGTAGATTCATAAATCCATATTAGTTCCAAGGAGTTGAGTGGTGATGGTGCTTACTTTGGCCTTTCTGGACAGCCTTCCTTGGGAACTATTGTAGTCTCTGCAGCTAGTATGGCAGTAGTATGGTACATAAGCAAGAAGAGCACACATTATTATCCCACTCTGCAGAGAAGCCATGTCTCTCTGGAAGTGGGTAGTGTACAGCAATGGCTTTGTAATGCCAGTGCACTTTTTGGTTTGGAAGAAGTCTGCTCCCTGACCGATTCTGCAAGTGCTACCTCTTCCCCCATGAGTGGTTCTTAAACCAGACCATGACCAACAAACATTTTTGTAAAAAGGGCAACAAGTCATTGACCTCTTTTCCTTATCATATGTAAAGTGCCACCAATTTTCTCATTGATCCCCCTTTCTTGGGGTCAGTTAAGGGTTTCTGTAGTGTAGTAGTGTGGCAGTAGGGGTTCATTTACATCTGTTCCTTTACCATGCCTGACCAGCTTGTCTCAGAGGCCATAACACAGTAAGCCAGAGTTATCCTAATAGCCCTCACTTTGCAATGTCAGACCTAGTTTCCACTTCTGTCCCCAAGCTTGATGAATAGCTTATTGTGCTGCATTTCCTTTAAAACATTAAATGTTATGTTGTCTTATGTTGCCTTCATTCTTACTGGTTGGGTTCAGAACCGATTCTCTGTTCCGACTCAGCCGCATAATAAAGCTTGAGGACATCCACTGGCTCATGGCTGTATCCCTAACCCATCATGCCCTAGTGAAGCTCTCCAGATCTCATTTGCCGTTAAACAGATTGGCTTCCATCCTGGCTCTGGCTAAGTGAACAACTTTTTACCTGTATTATCATAATTTTTTCTGTTCTACTGTAAAATAGAGTTAGTATTGTTGTTGTGTTTTTTTCCTACTTACATAGCAGATTCGCTGCTTTGTTGTTTTTTAGGCCATCAGTTTCTGTTAAGGCCTTGTTTTCCCCTATCCCGGTTAAATTTCTTACTGTTAAAGAAAAAGCATCAGCCCGTTTAAGTTAGTGGGCTTCCTAACCTTGTCTTTCCCTTCCTACTTTGCTAGTTTTTTTTTTTGGGTGGGGGTGGGGTGGGGGGGTTGTCTTTATATAAAATCATTCCTTAGTAGTTTAGGGTGTTAAATGGTTCCTTAGTAGTTTAGGGTGTTAAATTGTTAAATAATTGTTGCAGTTTATTTGTGTGCTCTTGTGTGTGTGTGTGTGTGTGTGTGTGTGTGTGTGTACCGAGTTTGAAACGTGTCCAAAGAGCATAAAGAGTCTAAGCCTTCGGGCTTCAAAAAGTGTGCCAAATGCAGCCAGAAGATGTCAGTTACTGACTCCCATACTGTGCGTCTACTGCTTGGGAGCAGTACATCTTCAGGCGACATGCTCAGTATGTCACTCATTTAGCTCTAGAGTGCTGTTAGAGCATAAAAATAAGTTGATTGCAAGAGGTCTTTTGAAATCCCCATTCAAAGAAGCTATAGGAAGAGGTCCGGGCACTTCAGCATTAGTCAAATCTTCTTCAAGTTCAGAAAACTCAAAAAAAAGATGATCTCCCTCTTCAGGACAACTGGAACTGTCAAAAAAGTTAAGCAAAATTGCATATCTGGCTTCAACTAATTCGGAGCCGACAAAATCTACTTCATCAGCTCCAACTTTAACGGTGCCAATGGAGTTTGAACTCTGGAGACGGTCCCCAAAATTGGAGCTGGTTATTCCTGTTTTGAGATCACCTATCTTACAATCCGTAAGGTCTCCCACCCTCTTCTCTAAGTTCTCCAGGAGTCTTTCAGAAGATGATGTGGATAGGGTGGTATGTAGGCTTCTGAAGAAACAGGCGCTGACTAAATTTCTCACAGCTCCAACCTACAGGGATTCGGAGCCAGCCAAGACCATCCCACCATCGATTACTTTTCTGAGCTGACCCGGGACCTAGGAGCCAGAATGTTTGTTAACCGACTGTTGTATAACCATTGGTGCAGAGAACCATCCTGGTATCTTCGGAACAGACATCTGCTCCGACATCCTCTGTTCCATCTGAGGGACCTCTGAGCCGACGCTGTCCTGTTGGGTCCGCAGAGGGCAGTCCAATCAGATAGTTGTCGGATCTAACCCTGCCTTTCAGGGCTTCGGCTCGGATGAACTCTGCTCCTACATTGGCTTCGGAGCCCACCCCCTTGGTTCTGGGGATTTCTTCTGGCTCTTCAGAGCCAGAGGTGTCTTCGGATCAGGAGGGGGGGCTTTTGAGCTGATGAGGGTGCTGTCTCCTCAGAGAGCTCCATTCAGGGGTTCCGACATTCCTCCCCCTAAGCTGCCAGCGTCCATGTCTGTATCACACCATCCACAGACCAGCGGAGACCCTAGGCCTCAGGGTACCCCAGTGGGTGAACCCCTCTCTCCTGAAATCTCTCCAGAATACCCTTCTGAAGAGGTCCGTCGTAAGAGTCTCTGCAAGGGGAAGCATTTGAACTCCCCAGATGAGTCCGTCACCTCGGACACAGACCTCGAGGAGTCAGAAAGGTCCCCATGGTCACCCTCTGAGGATGCCTCTTTTGCAGACATCCTAAAAATCCTTAAGCAGAGAATGTGTGGAAGCCCATCAACCGTTCTGATGAGGAGTCTGTTTACCTGAAGGCCTTTGGGTCTCACCCTTCAGCCACTTGGGTGTCTCCACCTTTTTACAAACTTAAGGAGTTCGTCGAAAGGCATGAGTCTCTCCAGATGCAGTGGAGCCTGTCCCTAGGAGGCCAAATAAATTCATTACAGCCCCTTCAGTTAAAGCCAAGGGTGTCCCTGTAGATGATATGGTGGTGGCAGCAGCCACCAAAAAAGAACTTTCTGAAAAATCCTTGTGTGTCTATCCACAGAACAAGGAGTCTCGTACGATGCACAGATACGGGAAGTGCACTTTTGCTTCAATGACTTTGATCGCTGAACTATCTGATGCTTTTTACAAGGCTACAAAGAGATCTCCTAAAGGAGCTAGGAGATGCTGTCCAAGGTACAGTAGCTGCAGGGGTAGCAGATAAGGTTTCCTCTTAGCTGTACACCTTAAATTCTGTGGTCAACTCCTCCATGAGGCTCATTTCGTATGCAGCAGATGGAGCAGGCAGAGCAAAAGGGTTCAGGAATTTCTCTAAGAAGATATTCCTGGATGCGCTTATGTGACTTTCTGGAACCTTTCAAATATTCTTTTACTAATGCCCCATTTGCTGGCTCCTCCTTGCTTTGGCCAAAAGTTAAGGCAAAACTAACCAGGTGTGAACAAGAAGGAACGACGCACACTGTCATAGGAGTCAGTTTTTCTGTACCTTCTAGGCTTTATCCAAGAGGCAAGGGGGGGGGTATGTGGTTCCATAAATATAAGAGAGTTTTTCAGGACACACATGGTGGCACTTCCCTAGGGGCAGTGGGGGAAATACAAATGAAAGATGCCATCCTAGTGGCAGACAGGGTCCGCAAAACCGGGGTGACAGAGATTGTTTCCATGGTCAGCCCTTTCATCGCTCCTGAAGGGAAGCTTGTCTGTCCAACTCCGGATGTGCTCTGTAGACCTCCGGGATGCATACTGTGACATCAAGATGGACAGGGCATCCAGGAGTCGTCTGCGCTTCCGGCTGGGAGCCAGTCATTACCAGTTTGGAGCTGTGCCCTTTCTCACTACAGCCCCCAGAGTGTTCACCAAGTGCATGGCAGCAGTCATGGCTCACCTGAGACATCTAGAATTCCGAGTATTCCTTATCTAGACGACTGGCTCCTAACTGCCACCACCAAGCATCTACTACTGGAATCAAGAGACACCACTCTCTCTCTCTCTCTCTGCTCTCACTTGGGGACCACAATAAATTATGAAAAATCTGCCTTGTTGTCATTGCAACATATCATATTTATAGGAGCAGATCTAGATGTAGTAAGCATGAAGGCAAAACTTCCTACAGAAAGATTTCTAGTTCTGAGGCAGCAAGTCTCCAACCTTCTGTCAAAAACAAAAGTACAGGCAAAAACAGTCATGAAAGTCTTGGGTACTATGGCATCTGCAATAAGTTTAGTTCCAGTTGAACGCATGCACATGAGAATTCTGCAGTGTTAAGAGTCCTGCAAGAGGGACCTTCGCTGGTGGCTTCACTCCAGTCAAGTAACATCAGCTCAGCCATTTCTTCCCCCTCAGCCGGTGGCCACAATGACCACGGACGCCTCCCAGATTGGAGGGGGCATTATCTGGGCAGGACAGTTCAAGGCACTTGGCAGGATCACAAGGCCCACTTGCACATCAGTATCCTAGAGATGAGGACGGTGCTTATGACGTTGCAGGCACTCCAGCACTCTCTTCTGCTTGGAGCTATTGCAAATCAGACAGACATGTCAGTCATCTGGTACATAAACAAGGAGAGGCCAGGTCTTACCCCCTTTTCCATGTGATTTCCAAGATAACGCCAGTGTGTTTGGCTTGCCGTCTGTTAGCGTTTGTGATTCTTGCATGTTTGTCGTTTTCTGTGTGTGCATTACAGAATTTTGATTCTGTAATTGTTTACGATCGTCAGTCACTGTTGGATATTGGCTTTTCGGCTGGATTGCTGCCATTTGTGAGGAGCGATAATCGGAATGTGCTTCCTTCTTGTGTGGATTGTTTGGAGGAGTGCTGTATAGCAGCACCGCCATTGCTTTCTCTTGGAAGGAATCTGAGGAGGAAGTGTAGGAAGCGGGACTGTCATGGAGGACGACTAGTAAAGTTAAAAATTGAATTGAAGACCTTGGTGGCTGCCATTTATGATGCTGATGTTTTGAGAGCTAAACAAAGGCTTTCTGCTGGGTCCCTAGTCTCTTGGAGGTTGTGGGATTCTATGGGATCATGGAGTATTCCTGTTGCTGGTTTTTCTGAGGGGGAGTGTGTTGCCTCTGTACGATTTCAGCGGTGCTGTTTGAGAGGGGTAAATCTGAGGAACCTTCGACCAGTTGTTAAAATTGAAGCTTTGCCTAATGCAGGAGTTATGTCAATGTTAAAGTGGGGTTTGATTAATGCCAGGTCAGTGGCAAATAAAACATTTATTTTAAAAGAGTTTTTTGTGACACATACTCTGGATATACTTTGTATAACAGAGTCTGGGATTTCATCGGGTGAATGGAGTGCTGTTAATGAATTAGTACCAGCTTGACTGTGTGTTTATCGGTGTGCCAAGAACTTCAAGACGTGGTGGAGGATTAGCTGTTATTTGTAAGACTAAGTTGCAGATTAAACAACTCTATTCTGTGACTAAATATAGCAGTTTTGAGCTATGTTTATTTGAATTGGGACACTTAAGTCCACTTCTTTGTGCAGTGGTTTATAGACCCCCGAGATATAATAAGGATTTTATATCTGAGTTTTCTGAATTTTTAGCTGAGTATGCTTTAAGATATGATCAAATTATGTTACTTGGGGACTATAATATTCATGTTTGCTGTCCGGAAAAACCTCGTTTCAGATTTTTATGATTTGATAAATTGTTTTAATTTGAATCAGTGTGTTAATGGGGCCACTCATGTATGTGGTCACACATTGGATTTGGTACTATTTTCTGGGCTTGATGTAAAAAATTTGTGTATTCAAGATGCTGTTTTTTCTGATCATAAACCTATTTTATTTGATATAACTTTTCATTCTAGCGTAGATAAGCATATTGTACCAGTTAGGTTTAGTCGTTCTTTTAATCAAGATACTTTTGAGAAGTTTTCATTATTATTTAATGAGGCCTTGACTCATTTCTTAGAATGGTCTTCATTAGATGAATTATTAAGCTGTTTTAATGAGATATGTAAGGATATTTTAGATACTATCACACCATTGCGTTTAAAAAAGGAAAGTTCATTAAAGAATCGATGGTCAACAGATGTTACTCTAGCTGCTAGGGAGAGAGTGTAGAAGATATGAAAGGCAGTGGAAGAAAAATAAGCTTAATGTATCTTTAATTGCACTGAGGGAGAGTTGGAAGGATTATCAGGATGCTGTAGTTTGCAAAAGTATATTATTCTAATATTGTTTCTGAAAACTCACATAACCCTCGGGTTTTGTATAGTGTGATTGATTCTGTTTTAAATGTACAGGATCATTTTTCTGTACAGGCCTCTACTACAATGTGTAATGAATTTCTTAAGTTTTTTTATGGATAAGGTTGCTAAGTTAAGAATGGTTGTGCCTGGAGTTTCTCTACAGAGTCCCTTGATTTCTGTTTCTAAGAAATTGTGTGTTTCAGCTAATAGTGTTGTCAGATGTGATTAAATTAATAGCTGAGGCTAAGCCTAGTGGTTCTCCTTATGATATTTTACCCTCTTTTGTATGTAAGGATGTGTCTCTAACAGTGGCTCCAGTTATATTGGAAATAATTAACACCAGTTTCGTTTCTGGTGTTGTGCCGAATGATTTTAAAAAGGTGGTTATTCATCCACTACTAAAGAAATCTGGTTTAGATGCATCTGTGCCATCTAATTATAGGCCAATTTCCAAGTTACCTTTTTTGAGTAAGGTGTTGGAGAGGTGTGTTTATCGTCAGCTATTGGATTTTCTAAGTAAAAGTAATCTTTTGGAAAACTTTCAATCTGGTTTTAAGCCATTACACAGTACTGAGACAGCTTTATTGAAGGTCTTAAACAATATTTTTCTTGCAACTGATAGTGGAAAATCTGTGTTGTTAGTTCTATTGGATCTGACAGCTGCTTTTGATACAGTAGATCATGAGGTGTTATTACATCGTATTGAGTATTATGTGGGAATTACTGGTCTGGCGTTAAGCTGGTTTCGGTCTTATCTTTCTGATAGAATGGTGTGTGTTCAAATGAGTGGTTATTCTTCTGATTTTTTGCATCTTCCTTGGGGAGTTCCACAGGGTTCAATTTTGGGGCTCTTATTGTTCTATATATATATCATGCCTTTGGGGGATATATTGCGGAAGTATGATATTGATTTTCATCTATATGCTGATGATTGCCAACTTTATCTGCCTTTGGATGAGGCTAGTGATCGATCAATATTGAAGGTTTTAGATTGTTTGTGTGAGGTTAAAACATGGATGATGGAAAATTTCTTAAGTCTTAATGAAGGGAAGACAGAAGTAGTGCTCTTTGGTCCAAGCCGTTACACTGATTCCTCTATGGTGGATTGTGGTGAATTGACTCCTTATTTAAAGGATATTGTTGTTAATTTAGGAGTGAAGATAGATACAGATTTATGTTTTAGGGATCATGTAAATGGGGTTGTGGCATCTTCTTTTTATCATTTAAGACGTTTGGCTAAAGTAAAGCCATTTTTGACTAGACATGATCTTGAAATTGTGTTGCATGCATTTATAACTTCACGTCTAGACTATTGTAATTCCATTTTATTTGGAGTGAGTCATGGTGTTTTACTTCGATTACAGCTTGTTCAAAATGCTGCAGGGAGATTTTTGGAAGGCAGGCTTAAATTTGATCATGTTATGCCTATATTGGCAGCTTTACATTGGTTACCTGTTTTTTTATAGGATTTATTTTAAAATTTTGTTATTGGTTTATAAGGCTCTGAATGGTTTAACCCCAAAATATTTGGCAGAGATGTTGCATCCTTATGTTCCTACTAGGGCACTTAGTTCAGAAGATTTGTCCCTGCTTGTAGTTCCGAGGACACGATTAAAGATGCGAGGAGATAGAGCCTTCTCAGTTGCAGCTCCAAAGCTTTGGAATGAGCTTCCGCTTTATATTAGGCAGTCCTCCTCTGTGACAGTTTTTAAATCAAAGTTAAAAACCTATTTTTATGAGTTAGCTTTTAATGGTGTGGGATGATTGCTTATGTTTAATGTTGTATTTATTGTATTTTGTGAAGCACTTTGGTGGCATTTTTATGTCTGTAAGGTGCTATATAAATAAAATTTGACTTAACTTGACTTTGCTGAGAGGCCCTCAGATTATGGCAATGGGCAATCTCCTCCCAGCGCTTTCTAATAGCAACGCACATCCTGGGGAGGTCCAACGTGATAGCAGACAAACTAAGCAGAGCAATTCTCATGCCCCATGAGCAGTCCCTAAAACAAGTAGTAGTGGAGATGATCTTCAGCAAAAGGGGCCAGCCTTGCTGCAACCTTTTTGCCACTTCCATGAATGCCAAATGCAGCAGCTATTTTGCCCTAATCCCCCCTCTGGGGAAGTCACCAAGCGATGCATTTGAACACAATTGGCTGGCGGGACTTCTTTGTCTTTCCACTAATACCCAAGGTTCTCCAGAAAGCCAACTCGTTGGGAAGCAGGCTAATTCTCATTGCCCCATATTGGTCTCATCAGATTTGGTTCTCCTTCCTTTGGCCTCATCTTCAGGAGGAGCCGTGTGTTCTGGACCCCGTTCCAGACCTTCTGACTCGTACGTCCGGAGCGCTCCACCCTTGTCTTCCAACCCTCAAATTGACAGCTTGGCTGCTCCGATTCCAAATATAGCCAGGCTTTCTAACCTCCCTTATTTAGTCAAGCATATCATGATCTCTTCTCATAAAGCTTCAACAAGAAAGTTATATAGCAGTAAATGGAAGATGTTTTCTTCCTGGACTCTGACAAGACACATTGATCCCTTCTCTGCTCCTGTAAGTTCTATCCTTGAATTTCTGGCAAAGCTATTTAATGAAGGCACAGCTGCAGCTACCATTCACATACAGTTAGCAGCAATATCTAATTTCCATATGAACGATTTTGCCCCTAATTTGATGTCCCACAATATATGCAGAGCCTTCCTGAAAGGTACTAACTTGTTATGACCACCCATAAAAACACTCCTACCTCCATGGGACCTAAACTTTGTTCTGTCCTGCTTGATCCTACCTTCTTTTGAACCATCATGAAGTGATCTAAAATTTTTAATGTGAAGACAAGTATGTTGATTGCCATCACTTCTGCCACAAGAGTTTCAGAACTGCAAGCTTTATTGATCAAGCCACCATATATGCTTTTTCATAAAGACAAGAGTATCCCTTCGAACAAATCCAACCTTCCTGCCAAACATATATTCAGAATCTAACCTAAATCTGTCCCTAGAGTTACCAGATGTTATGATGTCCATCTCGCCTTCCTTCTTTGTGGTTGGGTTCGGAGCTGATCTCGGCTCCAACCCGGCCACTTCTAAAGCTAGAATAGTCCTTACTGGCTCGAGACTAGCCCCTTATCCCAGCATGCTTAGCAATAGCTACCCAGATCTCGTTTGCTGCTTGCAGCGTCAAGATTGTCTTCTGCTGGCTCAGGCTAAGTAGTGTCATTTTTCTATAAAAATTCTTTGTTTAAGGCTAAATTTCTTTAGAGTTTAGTGATTACTCCTTCTATATCACCCCTATCCTTGTTGCATTTTGTTGTTTGTTTTTTTGCTGCTGTTAGGGGCTGTCGTTTTCTCTCAGGCCTTTACCTGTGTGTTGTTGTTGCCGGCGGCCTGTTTTTCTTGAGTTTTGTTCTCTTGTCCTGTCCTCCTTGCTACCTAGGGAGAAGCTGTTTTAGTTAGAGGCGTTCTCTCTTTGGGAGCAGTAGCTGTTTAAATTAGAGGCTACCCCCCCCCTTTTTTTCCTCCCTTTTCTTCTAAAAAAAAAAAAAAAAAACTCTCCAAGTTGTTAGTCCTGTCTTTTATGGTGTTTATAATGTCTGAAGAAATACCTAAGCAGTCAGGGTTCAGGAAATGTGACTCGAGTTGCCAGAAAATGTCCCTTATGGACAAGCACACAAGCAGGACTCGTGCTCTGTTTGCCATGCCTTTAGCACACGGGTTTTGCAGGAGAGGCGCAACAAACTTATTTTGAGAGGGTTATTAAAACCCCAGGTTGAAGTAGCATTGGAGACTCAGCCCTTAAAAAAATCCAATGACAATCTGGCATCTTTGTCGGCTCCACCTTCGGTGCAGACAAAATCTAGACCCAAATCTTCAGAACCTTACAAGTGGATTCTTGACTCTGAGGAGTCTTTTTCTCCATCAGCTCCATCAGTGTCTTCAGAGCCGTCCCGGACCCAAAAGAGATCTAGATCTCCTTCGCTGGACCTGGTGAGATCTGTGCCTGTCTCCACTGTTGCAGTCAGTGACAGGTAGTCACAGGTCCTCGGCCCACTCCTCTCTATCATCCAGGAGTTTATCGGATGATGATGTCGAGAGAGTGGTGAAGAGACTGCTCAAGATGCCGGTATTTGCTAAATTGTTGTCAAGCCCAGACCAGAAGGAAGTGGCGCCGTTGCCCGAAGCAGTCTCTGTCTCTCTTCCTCCGACTGCATCCAGTTCAGAGCTAGAGTGCATGGAAGTAGTAGTGGTGGAACTGTCTGTTCCGACAACCCTTGCCTTTACAGTTCCAACATCTGCTTCGACCTCCTCAATAAGTCCGCCTTGTCGATGGGTTTGGGTGCCAAGACACACTCTTCGGCTCCGAGGGGGGAAGTGGCATCGGACCCTTGTCTGACCCTGCTCTCCCCCTCGGAACCTTGGCGCAGGTGAGTTCGGCTCCCACATCTGCTTCAGAGCTGTCGTCTTCGGTGCAGAGGAGGTCTGCAGGCTCCTCGGAGCCTCCCTCCGTTTTGGACCGTGGTGCCTTCGAGGTGATGGAGTGTGCTGTCTACCAAAACCACTCCACCCGTGACTCCATTGGTTCCATCCCCATTGATACCGGTGTCTAACTCTGATCTTCCTCTCCGTCCCAAGCGTAAGGAACCGAAGCCGCAGGACACCCCACAGGGCGTCCCCTCCTCTTCCGAGACCTCTCCTGAGCATGCCTCAAAGGAGGTTCCCAAGAAGAAAAGATGCAAGAGGAAGCATATGGACTCCCCTGAGTCCGTCACTTCTGACACGCACTTGGATGACTCTGAAGGGTCCCCATGATCCCCCTCTGAGGATGTCTTATTCTCAGACATCCTGGAAATCTTTAGGCAAAGGAGAAACAAAGTCCCTTGCCCTTTCTGTGGATGAGTCCGGGTACCTGGACGCGTTTGGTTCCCGACCCTCCACCTCCTGGGTGTCTCCGTCTTTCAACCCATTTTTGTCTGTAGTGAGTCAAAAGGTGTGGAGTGCTCCAGAGACCATGGAGCCCGTTCCAAGAAAGCCTAGCAAGTTCATTCCCGCACCAGGGGACAAGACATTTCTCTCTAAAGGCATGCAAGCTGATGCTATGGTGGTGGCAGCAGCCACCAAGAAGGAACTCGCGGAGAATTCCTCTTCTGTCCATCCGCCAAACAAGGAGTCTAGAGCCTTTGATAGATATGGGAAGTGTGTTTTCTCTTCAGCGGCCTTTGCTCTTCGGTCGCTGAACTGTTTGACACATTTCACAAGACTTCAGAGGGATATCCTTAAAGAGCTGGGAGATGCCCTCCAGGATCCTTCAGCTGAGGGAGCGGCTTCCTAGTCTGCTAACCAGCTAGCAACCCTAACCTCCATTGTTATCTCCTCCATGCGCCTGATTTCTTACACAGCAGATGGAGCGAGTAGGGCTGCACCCACAGGAGTGGCTCTTCGCAGACACTTCTGGATGTGCCTCTGTCAATTTGCGGAGCCCTTCAAGTCCTCCTTTACAAATGCTCCCTTTGATGGCTCTGCCTTGTTTGGGTCGCAAGTTAGAGAGACTCTTGCTAGGAGTGAACGAGATGGCAAAACTCTCTCTGCCATAGGAGTCTGTTTTTCCACTCCATCCAGGCCTTATCCCAAAGGCCAAAAGAGTGGTAAAATGTGGTTCCATAAATCCCAGGGAGCTTCGCTGGACACTCGTGGAGATAATTCCCCCAGAGGCAGAGGGGGAAATAACAGGGGAGGACACTGGCCTTGCGGCAGCGGGGGTCCGCAACAGGGCAACATGGATACATTCTCTGCCAGGCCCTTTACGAATTCCTAAAGGATTTCCTGGCTGCCCACCTCTGGAGGTAGTCGGGGGCAGAATATTACTGTACCCGAAAGCCTGGCAAGATATAACAGATGATGTATGGGTATGGTGCATAATATCCAGGAGTTACAAAAGTCCCTTCTCCCAAACACCTCCAAGAAAAGACATCAGTTCTGATAACCTGACCCCTGCTGAGAGAGGTGTCCTTAAGGAGTTTAGATCATCGAACAATATTAGATGTATGAGACCGGACAAAGGTGGGGGAATGGTTTTGATGAACCAAATTGATTATTCGACCTCCATGATGTGTTTGCTTGAGGATACAGACACTTACACAAGGATTTTGGTGAATGAAATGAATGTGGCCTATAGGAGAATTGATTTGTACCTGTTAGATGCTCTGTTTCAGGGCGAGATAACAGAATCGGAATTTGATTTCCTTACTGTTAGACATCCAGTTACCCCAAACATCTTTGGCATACCCAAGGTGCATAAAGGGTTGGAGCAGTTGCAATTTAGGCCAATAGTATCTGCTAGGGGTTCTAAGACTGAGCCCCTGGCAGCCTTTGTTGATGAAGTTTGCAAAACCATCACTAGGGATGTAGTCCATATCATTAAAGATTCGTGGCACTGTTTGGAGAGGCTGAAGGCTATTGACAAATGTAGCAGGTCGTTTTGTTTTTTAACAATCGATGTTGTTAATTTGTTTTCGGTTATACCGCACAGTGAAGGTATGGAATTGTTTCGTGACAGTTTATTGCGTAGTTCCAGTTTTGACAAAAGTAAGATCAACATCACTTGTGATTTGATGGAGACTGTTTTGAAAAATAATTTCATCAAGTTTGAAGGAGAACTATATCAGCAGTGTTCTGGAGTTGCCATGGGTGCACGATGTGCGCCTATTTTTGCCAATCTTGTACTATTGGCATGGGAGAGAACTTGTATTTTTCAATCAAGATTTTGGGAGAAAGTAGTGTTATATAACAGATACTTGGATGACTTGCTCATCCTATGGGATGGTGATGAGAGTAGTGTTCTTGAGTTTATTGAACACATTAACTCTTCCACTAATTTTTTGCGATTCACTCACACATGCTGTGTTGACAAAGTGAATTATTTGGATTTGACCATTTTCAAGGATGGCGAAGGATTGGCAAGCACACTATATAGGAAAGATAGCTACTCCAACTCCTTTTTACATTTTTCCAGTTGCCATCCCCGTCATCAGAAAAGAGGGGTGGCAAAGGGACAAATGGTACGGTTATCTAGAATAATCAGTGATGACACCCTTTTTAGGCAGGAAATTTATAAACTTGTGGGTATGTTAATGGATAGGGGGTATCCACTTAACCTTTTACTAAAGATGTGAAGAAGGAAGTGGTCAGGAAAAGAAACACTGTTTTTCTGCCTATTTTGAGGAGTGAAGTAAGTGTGGTGAACAGCGTGGCTGTGAACAATATAGATAAGAGTATAGGGAACGATAAAGCATGTTTAATTCTCAATTACAATGAGAAGGCCACTGTTATTGCAGCATCGATACGTGAGGTGTGGAATCACTGTTTGGATAATGACACCAAGGATGTTATAGGGAAGGTACCCAAGATTGTGTTTAGTAAAGGTGTTAATTTGAAAACACTCATGGAGAGAGTACCCAGGGCTAGGAAATCAAAAATGTCCAAGTGTGGCAGCTGTAGATTTTGTAGATTTATCAGTGAGGGCACACACTTGGTCATAAAAGGCTTTGATCGTACAATAGCCTGCCCTGGTTTGTGCAATTGTAACACAAAATGTTTAGTTTATGTAGCTTCTTGTGTTACATGCGACGCATTCTACGTAGGGATGACCACACGTAGATTGCGTGACCGAATAAGTGAACATGTACGTAGTATAAAAAATAAGGATGCACACAATGCCTTGTTTACGCATAGCTGTCAATGCAGGATTTTTAAAAAATTCTTGTTTTTTGTTATTGACAGAATATATGAAGATCAAGGGGGTGATATTGCCAATAAGGTGGCCCTGTTAGAAGTTCAATGGCAGGTGAGACTAAATGCCATGAGGTCTCCTGGTATTAATGATTGTATATCTATTAAACCAGTTTTAAAACAAAAAGCTAGTTGCATTTAATCAAATTGGGTGACTCTATTGCAATAGGTTTTATGTATCAACAGAGTCATGCCTTTAGTAATTTTAAGGTAAAAGTATGTATATTCATTGTAATACACTATTATTATTGTTATGAGATTACAAGGTTAAATATTTTTGCATGAAAATAGGTCATGTATTTTTAAGTAAGTGGGGGTAGTGCTTAGGCTCATTGGTGTATTTAAAATGTGATGTCATTGATTAATTAGTCTTAATCACTATATATTTATGTCAATTGTGATGTTCTAACCGACTCTGATGATGCCTTTTTAGGTGAAAGCGCTTAGTCGGTGGATGTTTTGGTGATTAAAGTTCCTGGTTTTTTATTGCTGGTCCTGTAGTTCGTGTTCCAGTTGTTGCCTTTCCATTATTTTTGCACTTCAGAGGGATATCCTTAAAGAGCTGGGAGATGCCCTCCAGGATCCTTCAGCTGAGGGAGCGGCTTCCTAGTCTGCTAACCAGCTAGCAACCCTAACCTCCATTGTTATCTCCTCCATGCGCCTGATTTCTTACACAGCAGATGGAGCGAGTAGGGCTGCACCCACAGGAGTGGCTCTTCACAGACACTTCTGGATGTGCCTCTGTCAATTTGCGGAGCCCTTCAAGTCCTCCTTTACAAACGCTCCCTTTGATGGCTTTGCCTTGTTTGGGTCGCAAGTTAGAGAGACTCTTGCTAGGAGTGAACGAGATGGCAAAACTCTCTCTGCCATAGGAGTCTGTTTTTCCACTCCATCCAGGCCTTATCCCAAAGGCCAAAAGAGTGGTAAAATGTGGTTCCATAAATCCCAGGGAGCTTCGCTGGACACTCGTGGAGATAATTTCCCCAGAGGCAGAGGGGGAAATAACAGGGGAGGACACTGGCCTTGCGGCAGCGGGGGTCCGCAACAGGGCAACATGGATACATTCTCTGCCAGGCCCTTTACGAATTCCTAAAGGATTTCCTGGCTGCCCACCTCTGGAGGTAGTCGGGGGCAGAATATTACTGTACCCGAAAGCCTGGCAAGATATAACAGATGTTGTATGGGTATGGTGCATAATATCCAGGAGTTACAAAATTCCCTTCTCCCAAACACCTCCAAGAAGTCAAAAACGATCAATCCCAGATGTTCCGCCCAATCTTTGGGGTCAAGCAGCCTTGGAAGTAAAAAGTTTGCTGTAAAAAAGAGCCATTTAGGAAGTTCCCACAGACCAGATCGAATCCGGAACTTACTCAAGGTTCTTTTTAGTTCCAAAAAAGACAGAGGACTGGTGACCTATCCTGGATCTCAGCAAGTTAAACAGGGCAATAAAGAAGACCCAGTTCCGGATGGTGACACTGCAGTCCATTCTACCCTTTTTGGGTCAAGACAATTGGATGTGCTCTATCGATCTCCAGGATTCGTACTACCATATAAAAATGGACAGGCAGTCCAGGAGACATTTACGCTTCCGGCTTGGGAGCCTGTCATTACCAGTTTAGAGCTCTGCCCTTTGGTCTCACTACAGCCCCCAGGGTGTTCACCAAATGCATGGCAGTAGTGAAGACTCACCTGAGATGTTTGAGATTCCGGGTGTTCCCTTATCTAGACGACTGGCTCCTCACTGCCACCACCGAGCATCATCTCATAAGGGCCAGGAACCACACGATTCACACTTGTGCACGTCTAGGAATCACAATAAACTACGAAAAATCTGCCTTGTTGCTCTCTGTGTGTTACTTTCAAAGGCGCTCGACTAAATACAAGAGGCATGATAGCCAAGCTCCCACAGGAAAGGGTGCTTAGCATTCGACGTCAGTTTTCTTTCCTCTTGTCAAAGTCAAAGATACAGGCATGGTTAGTCCTAAAGGTCTTAGGCTTGATGGCAGCTGCCATTAGTCTAGTCCCATTAGCTCGTTACCATATGAGGATTTTGCAGTGGCTCCTTTTCACTCAGTGGTCGTATCAGGATCTACCAATGTCACACATGATCTTAATCACGGATGCTTGCAAAAAAGATCTACAGTGGTGACTCTACTCTCCCCTAGTCACTCTAGGCAGACCCTTTGTAGCTCATCATCCGGTAGCCACAGTGACCATGGACGCTTCCCAGATAGGGTGGGGGGGGGGCATTATCTGGGACAGACAGTCCACGGAACTTGGCAACCTCACAAGTACCATTTGCACATCAATGTCCTGGAGATGAGACCGGTGGTGTTAGCGTTGCAAGCACTTCATGACTCTCTTCCTTTGGGCTCTATAGCAATTCAGATGGACAACATGTCAGTGGTGTGGTACATCCGCAAACAGGGCGGAACCAAATCTTGCCTGTTGTGTCAGGACACCCTTCGAGTATGGCAATGGGCGATTTCCTCTCAGCGTTCTCTGGTTGCAGCGCACGTCCCGGGGGAGTTCAACGTGATAGCGGACAAGCTCAGCAGGACAATTCTCATGCCCTACAAGTGGTCTCTGAAACAAGATGTGGTGGATATGATCTTCGGCAGATGGGGCCAGCCATGCTGTGATCTTTTTGCGTCACACCTAAACAACAAATGCAGTAGCTGCTTTGCCCTAGTTCCCCCACCGAGACAGTCACCCAGAGATGCACTTATCCATGATTGGTCCCCTGGGACTCTCTACGCCTTTTCTCTAATCCCAAAAGTTCTTCAGAAAGCAAAGTTGTTGAGTCGCAAGCTGACCCTCATTGCCCCTTACTGGCCTCGTCAGATATGGTTCCCATTCCTTTGGCATTACCTGCAAGAGGAGCCTTGGATTCTGGAGTCTCTTCCAGATCTCCTGATGCATCAGTCGGGTGCTCTTCATCCCTCCATTCAAACTCTCAAGCTGACAGCTTGGTTTCTCCATTTCCAGTCCTAGCCAGGCTTCCGGTAATCTCACCTATGGTTCAGCATATTTTAGTCTCTTCTCACAAACCAACTACTAGGAAACTTTATGCTAGTAAATGGAAGAGGTTCTGTTTCTGGGCCGAGCAAAATAACATTGATCCCTTTACAGCACCAATTTCAAACATTTTGGACTTCCTGGCCGAAACCTTTGAGAAATGAGCAGCGGCTGCTACGATTAGAGTTCAACTGGCTGCCGTTTCCAATTTTCATGTGGGCCTTCTAGGTTCTAACATCATGTCCTACAAGCTGTGTAGGGCCTTTTTGAAAGGTGCTGCCGTATTAAGGTCTACCATCAGAGAACCTCTCCATCTTTCGGATTCAAATTTAGTACTAGCGGCTCTAATCCTCCCTCCCTTTGAACCAGTCGTTTCTTGTCTTCTAAAATTCTTATCATGGAAGACCCTCTTCCTGATTGCAATTACATTAGCTAGGCGGGTTTCTGAGTTACAGGCACTTTCCATACACCCGCCTTATATGATTTTTCACAAGGCTAGATTATCTCTTGGAACAAATCCTTGCTTTTTACCAAAAGTCTGTTCAGAGTATAATTTGAATCAGTCATTTGAACTCCCCTGTATTCTTTCCAAATTATGGCAACAAGGCAGAGTAAAAGCTGCATCAATTGGATGTCCACAGGCAGTTACGATTTTATCTTCAAAGAACCAAGGACATCAAAAAATCAAATCAGCTGTTTGTATCCTTCTCACAGAGTAAGCAAGGCTTACCAGTTTCCAAAGTGACTTTATCGAAATGGCTGTCCAATACTATTACTTATCCTTATGAGTTTAGAAATGTGTCTGTCCCGGGAAAGGTAAGGGGACACTCTACTAGGTCCTTGGCTACCTTCATAGCTTTTCAAGCCAAGCTTCCATTAGATACTATTTGTGCGGCAGCAACATGGGCTACTACCCGTACCTTCATCAATCATTACAAAGTGGACATGGCCTCTCGGAACAGGGCATCTTTTGGTTCCACAGTTCTGAAGTCACTTTTTCAGTGAGCCACCCAGGATTTAGGTGCTGGGGATGTTGTCCAAACCAGAAAGAAGGAAGGCGAGATGGACAACATAACATAAAGAAGTTATGTTCTTACCATAACGTTCCATGTTTGTTGTCCTTTGTCTCGCTTTCCTTCTTGCGTCCCTCCCTCCTTCCCCCATCTTGGATGATTGAGAGGAATTCCCTTTATGGCTGATTTGGCTGAGTTTCCTTTGCTTTTTAGCTGTTGCTAGAGTCCCTTGTCACCATTGTTGTTCTGTTTTTTTCAGTACAAGGAAGCAGTATTGTTTGATTACCTCCTTCATTTGGTAATTTATAGTTCTTCTATCTAGTGGTTAGTTGTCACAAACGAGGTCTGGATAGCCAGTAATGACTCTTCGAGCTTTAGAAGTGGCCAAGTCGGAGCCTAGATCGGCTTCGAACCCAACCAGAAAGAAGGAAGGCGAGATAAAGGACAACAAACATGGAACGTTATGGTAAGAACATAACTAATTTTTTTCTTTCCAAATCATGGCAACAAGGTGAAATATAAACTGCACCAATTGGATGTTCATAGGCAATTACGCTTCTACTTGTATAGAACAAAGGACTTCAGGAAGTCTCAATAGTTATTTCTGTCATTTTTAGAAGCAAAGAAAGGTGCCCCTTCTATCTAAGGTCATTCTTTCAAAATGGCTCTCAGATTGTATCACTTTTACATATGAATCCAGTAATAAGATTCTTGACAAAGCTCATTCTACAAGAGCCATGGCAACCTCTTCTGCTTTTAGACCGAGACTACCACTTGATAGCATTTGTGCTGCTCCGACTTGAGCAACGCGTCATACCTTTATCACTCATTACAAAGCAGATTTGGCCTCCAGGGACAGGGCCTCCTTTTGGTTCACTGTCCTGAAGAATATACTCCCGTGAGGCACCCAGGAAATACGGTGCTAGGGACGCTGTCCCAACCAATAAGAATGAAGGTGAGATAGGACAACATAACATAAAGAAGTTATGTACTCACCATAATGTTCCATGTTTGTTGTCCATCTCGCCTTCATTCTTACATCCCACCCCCCTTCCCTCTACCTATGGCTCCTAGAGGACAATAGAGGACAAAGGTTCTTTCTCTTGCAAGTGTGTCCCTGGCCACCTTCATTGTCTTCATAATAGGTACTGATGGTACTTTGGGTTTCCATCTGTTATCAGCAAACATCATCTGGGGAGCTTCACTCGAGTATGATGGGATAGGGATACAGCCACGAGCCAGTGGAACTCCTCGAGCTTTAGTATGTGGCCGAGTCTGAACCAAGAATTGGTTCCGAACCCAACCAGTAAAAATGAAGGTGAGATGGACAACAGACATGGATCGTTATGGTGAGTACATAACTTCTTTTTTCGCTCCTCATGGGCATATTACATCGGGTTTTCTGTACTCTGATATTGTCTGGTTGGCTTTCAGTTTCAAGTCATAGTCAACAAAGCAGCGTCCCCCAAGGTAGTTGCTCCTCTTCAGTCTTTGCAGAAGTCATCCACCAGAAAAAAAATTAAAAGGATAAATGGGTGCATTTTTCCACCAGAGAGGACAGGAACCTAAAATACATGACATCATCTGATGTCCTTCAAGAATGCAACTGCAGTCATAACATGTGGGTTGTCCTGCCTCAGGCAGCCCTCGGTCGGCCGGATTCCAAAGTCTGGGTCCGACGTCGGCTGATGTCGCATTTCTCTCCGACGTCAGAGCGGCTGGAGTATATAAGCATCAGCCGACGCCATTTTCTTCAGTCTTTCTTGCCGCATGGTGCCCGAAGCAGAAGCAGTTCGCAAGTGCCGGTCGGTCAGCTCCTGTATTCTACGATACTGAAGTCATCAAAAAAGCTAAGTACCCCGTTGGGGAACCTTTCTTGCCTCAGCCGATGTCAGAAATTACTGAAAAAGTTAACAATTGTCTTTTTTGTGGTAAACAAATACCTCATAAGGATTTCCACTCTTACTGCCTCCCTTGCCTGGGCCCAGACCACGACGTCTCGGCCTGTGTAGCCTGTGCTCGCTTCAACAAGCGCACTCTCAGGCGCCGGGCGGAGTTCGCTGAAGATTTTTTTGACGATAAATTTCCTTACACCATGCCGTCGGATCTTCCGACATCGCAAACTCCCAAAAAGCGAAAAGACCGGGACCGACATCCTCGGCCCGCGTCTACCACCGACTCCACGCCAAAACCTAGCGCGAGTGCTCCGGTTCCCTCTGAGACAGTCTCTCCACCGCTCCAAACCGAAGACATCGCATTACCGACGACTCCGATTCCAGGCATTACTCCGACGCCAGTTATAGACTTTCCTCCGGATACCGAAACCGAGGAAATGCCCAAGACCATTGCTGTAGACAAGGTCACTCCTGCACGTGGAGCTGCCAGGCCTCCTATGGCCATGTCTATTAAGGCCTACACTAGGGCTAAGGCAGCCAGCAAAACAAAGCATATTACTTCTAAATCCTTACCTCAGCCGACTCCGGAGACGCAAATTATGTCCATGGCTGCTGATTTAATTTCCATGATTAGAGGTTCACAGGCCCATTCTGAGAGAGGATCCCAGCCTCCTCCTGATAAAAGGCCCCGGGTTGAACCCTCTGACCCTACTCCTTCAGATGAAGACTCTGAGGGCTCTGTCCACTCTGATAGCCAGGAAGAGCTCTTCCAGACCTATGAGGACTCGGATGCAGAAGATTCCATCCCTTCGGCCTCCCCTCCTGAGGATATTTCTTTTGGGGAAGATGTTCTTCATCTCACATTGCTGCAGTCATAACCTGTGGGTAGTCCGCTGTCCTCGGTCGGCCCTAATACCAAAGTGTTAGGCTGGCGTCGGTCATGGTCGCTCAGATCTGACGTCAGTACGCCGTGGTACTAAAGCGCATGACCGACGCCATATCCTCAGTCTTTCTTGCCGCATGGTCCGAAGCAGAAGCAGCGTTTGCAAGTGCCGTTCGGCGTCCTGAAATTTTCGTATTCTGAGTTTCAGACCGAAGACCAAGTTGGGCTAAGTACCCCGTTGGGGAATATTTTTGTCTTTTCTTGCCTCAGTTTAATCCGGATGTCAGAAAAAGTGAATAATTGTATTTCTTGTGGGAAACAGATACCTCATAGGGATTACCACTCTCTGTATTCCTTGCTTGGGGCCTGAGCACGACGTAGTCGGGTGTCGCTTTTGTGCTAAGTTTAATAAGCGCACCATTAAACGCAAGTTAGATTGTGCTAGACTTGTCTTCGGTAAGCGGTGTAATTACAATATGCCGTCGGATCCTCCGACGCCCGCTACCACTAAGAAGCGTAAAGAAAAAACGTTAAAGTCCAAGCAGGATGAGTCGTCCGTTACGGACGCCGGTTCTTTGGAAACTACGGTGGAATCTATGGATCAGGCCGAGGTTTCAGCGGAATCTCAGGGGGAGCCTTTAATCTTGCAGGATGTGGCCTCTCAGGAGTCGGGTCAGGCTGAGGGGGCCTCTCAGGTCTCTGTAGTCCCTTCTTTGCATAAGGTGGTTAGGCCTTCAACTTCTGTCTCTAAGGCACCTTCCAAGGTCAGGCCTGGTTTGTCTTCCACTGGTGTCAGCCCTAGTTCTGAATCTAAAAAGCATATGCTGAAGATGGCAGAGGATTTAATTACTTTAATCAGGGGTTCTATGCCCCCCCCCGGATAAGAGGCCTAGGGTGGAGCCAGAGGTGGAAGGATTGGAGCATTCCTCAGATTACTCTGAGTCTTCGGCTGAGGACATTCAGGATTTTCCTCCTTATTCTGATTCAGATGCAGAGGATTCATGTCCTTCTGCTTCCCCTCCAGAGGATTTTTCTTTTTCTGAAACCCTGCATTCCATGAGGGAGCATTTTAAGTGGGAAGGTCAGGACTTCTCAGATTCTCGAAAGAGGCTTAGGGAATTTTTATTTTTACCACAACTTAGGCCTTTGGCTATTCCCCCTGTTTTGGATGTTGTACAGGATGTTTTCTCTGAAGCTTCCCTTAATCCTGACTCTTTACCTCCTGCCCCTGTCAAACCAGACAGGTATTACAGAATACCAGAGGCTCATAAATATTTGTATAAGAGCCCAAGAGCTGACCCGGAAACTATTAGCCAGGGACCTAAGGGTGTCAGGGCTTCTATTGTAAAGAATCTAGGAAACGCCTTAGGACTTTCCTTAAGAAGCCTCAGCACAGGCCCTTAGCTATTCCTCCTGTACTTGATGTTCTGGATGATTTGTATTCTGACTCTAGTGCTACCCCTGATTCTCTTCCTCCTGCTCCAGCCAAGCCAGACAGGTATTACAGGGTCCCAGAAACTCATTCCCATTTATTCAGGGCCCATACTGCTGATTTGGAAACTATTTCACAGGGGCCTAAAGGAGTTTCAGCCTCCACCTCAAAAAATCCTTTGCCCTCCAACAGGGAAGCAAGGTCATTAGAGAGATGGGGCAAAAAGGTTTACACATCCACTACCTTATCTATGAGAGCTTTAAATTGCCTTTTCATATGTTACAATATCAGGATTATCTCTTAGAAGATTTACAAAAACATTAGCTTCTCCTGATCCTTTAGACAGGAAGACTTTGCAGGAAGCTGTACATAACACTCAGCAAGTAAGCAATCACTTCCTGCAGTGTGGATATGATGCACTGGAAGCTTCATGTAGGGCAGCTATGACAGGGGCAGTGATGGCTCAGACATGCTTGGTTAAAAGATCTACCTCTACCAGATCATGTAAAAGCAAAACTTCTGGATGCACCTTTGGAAAAGAACAAGCTTTTGGTGCAAATGCTAAGGATGTGTTAAAGACCATCGAAGAAAAAGCAAAATCAGTTCAGACTGTGAAAGATTTCCTCCAGGTTCAACCCCCCAGATTCAGTAGGAATTGGCCTTCAAAAAACTGGTCCTTTCCTAATCCAGAAAAGTTTCAAAGGGGTAAGAACAGACGTGGCCGAGGAAGAGGCCAATACAGAGGCCCTTACAGGGGATGACAATGGCAGCCAGGAAACCAAAGAAGTGACGGAGGGGTTTCACCTGCCCAACAACCACAAACTCAATGACTTTCCTCTACTACCGCCTACCAGGGAACAACTAGAAGCTCCCTGGGAAATTATCTCTGTTTGCAGAAAACTGGCACAGACTGACAAAGGACAAATGGATTTTGGACATTATAGACCGAGGGTACAGGTTTCATTTTCATACCTTACCAAGAAAACAAGGCATGCCAAACCTACCACAAAATCAAAGGGCAGAGGCTATCAAGCAAATCACTCTGCTGACTCGAATGAAAGCAATAGAAAGAGTTCCACAACAAGAACAAGAACAGGGTTTTACTCAAGACTGTTCCTTGTTCCAAGAAAAGATTCTCAATGGAGACCAATACTGGACTTGTCCGCATTAAACACCTTTCTCATAGTACCAAAGTTCAAAATGCTGACTCTACAGCAACTCCTTCCCATGCTGGGCAAGGAGTCATGGCTGATTACTCTGGACCTCAAGGAGGCATACCTGCATGTCCCTATCAGACACAGCTGCAGAAGATACCTCAGATTTCTTGCAGGGCCAGAGCATTATCAATTCTCAGCATTGCCATTTGGCTTATCTACTGCCCAGAGTATTTACAAAATGCCTGGCTTCAGTAATTCTCATTGCAGGCTCCAGGGTATACAAATTTACCTGCACCTGGACGACTGCCTCATACAAGCAGACGACAAATTGATGTTGACAAAAAACCTGGATTATGTCATACGATTACTTCAAGCTCTGGGATACACAGTCAACTTCCAAAAGTCAAGACTGCAGCCATCCCAGCAAATAATATTCTTAGGAGCCAAACTAGACACAGCCTCTCAGATGGCTTACCTGACAGAAGACAAGCAAGAGAAGTTAACTCATTACTTCAAAGGTTTAGCAAACCTCACCCAGATGACTGCAAGGAGATTCCTACAGGCCCTGGGTTACATGGTATCCTGCATTCTACTGGTTCCATTAGCAAAACTACACATGAGAAAGCTTCAGTGGTACCTAAAAAGCATTTGGTCTCAACACAGCAACAACTTGGAGACAATCATACCACTCATTCCATGCCTGCAAAAGGAATTCCTATGGTGGGCCTCGGTGAGCCAGGAAAACACAGGTATGTCATTCAAAAAACCACAGATAACACAGACCATGACTACAGACGCCTCAGACCTTGGATGGGGGCACATGGAAGGCAGGTGTATACAAGGACAATGGTCTCCAAAGGAAACACATCTGCATATAAACCAAAAGGAAATGCTGGCAGTAATGCATGCCATCGAGGCTTTTCAACACCAACTCCAGCAAGGCCATTTAATGATACGGACAGACAACACCACTGTGATGTGGTACATAAACAAGCAGGGGGCACCCACTCTTACCCCTTTGCAGACTGACAATGCAGCTTTGGGAGAAATCACTGAGCCTAAACATCCAGTTACAATCCCAGTTTGTTCCAGGAAAGACAATGTGTTGGCGGACAGCCTAAGCAGGAATTTCACAGATCCACACGAGTGGAGGTTACATCCGAAGGCCTTCAGACAACTCACTTCGACATGGGGCAAGCCAGAAGTGGACCTATTTGCCTCTCACCTCAACCATCTTCTACCAAAGTTTTGCACAAGGACATACCATCCAAAAGCTTGGAAAATAGATGCCCTCTCATTCAACTGGAACTCCCTAGCAATCTATGCATTCCCACCTCTGCCACTGATGACCTCAGTATTACTAAAGATCAAAGCAGAGAAGCCCAAGGGAATTCTAATAGCTCCGGATTGGCCAAGACAACACTGGTACCCACTACTATGGGAGCATATGTCACACCAGGAGGTGGGCCCTCCCTCAGTGGCCTCTACTTTTGACTCAACACAATTTCGAAACACTGCATCCAAACCTTCAGACACTGCAGCTAACAGCCTGGGAGATCCCATAAATAACTTCAGCTTATCTCTCTCCAAGGAAGTTCAGCGGATACTAACAGAGGCTCGAAGACCATCCACCAGAAAGGTTTACTTAGCAAAGTGGAAAAGATTCAGCAATTGGAATACCAGCAAGGGACATGATGCATCATTGCTGAACATCCCACTTATCTTGGAATATTTGGCAGATATGCTAAAGAACGGCCTCTCATATTCTTCCATAAAGATACATGCATCTGCTATTTCAGCTAGATACAACACTGATCCTCCTGTTTTCTCTCCCTTACTAAGACAATTCCTCAGGGGAATCAAGAACATTAAGCCACCACGAAAGGCCCCAGTGCCAGCCTGGGACCTCAATTTTGTCTTAGAAAAACTGACTCTACCTCCTTTTGAGCCAGCAGCTTCAGTTGACTTGCAATTTCTCTCATGGAAGACAGCTTTCCTGTTGGCAATTACCTCAGCAAGAAGGGTTTTGGAGCTACAGGCCCTAATGGCAATACCACCCTTTATTATTTTCCACAGAGACAGGGTTTCATTAAGGACCAACCCTACTTTTATGCCAAAGGTGGTATCTAGGGTTTCTCTAAATCAAGCCATTCATCTGCCTGCTTTCTTCCCCAGTCCTGAGAATAAGGGGGAAAGACTTTTGCATACCTTGGACATTCACAGACAACTTCTATACTACCTGGACAGAACCAAGGCCAGTAGGAAGTCTGAACAACTTTTTGTAGCTTACGCCCCTGCAGTCCAAGGAAAAGCAATTTCAAAACAGACTATTTCTAAATGGATTGGACATTGCATCAGATTCTGTTATTCCTTTCATGGAAAGACTGTTCCAGCCAATGTCAGACCACATTCCACCAGAGCTACAGCCACCTCTACAGCATTTTTAAGAGGGGTGCCTACCAAGGACATTCTAGAAGCTGCTACATGGAGCTCCGTGCATACATTCTCCAAACACTACAATCTCCCTCTATATTCCAGATCCAGAGCAGGCTTTGCTTCGGCAGTCCTGCAGGGTTTGATTGCCACACCATCTCTTTCCTAGAGCATACCTCCTCCCCAGCTAAGCTATGGTATTCTACCCACATGTTATGACTGCAGTTGCATTCTTGAAGGACATAGTACAGTTTTGTACCTACCATAAATGTAGATGTCCGATAGACATGCAACTGCAGTCAGATTTTCCCTCCCTCCATACCCCTCTATGCCTAGGGTCCACTCCTATCCCTGTTACTCTTAGCTGGGGATATCTGTTATGGTGTATTTGTTTTATTGCTCATTTATTTGTTTGGAATCCTGTTTTTGTCTTCCAATTTGATTACAGCCTTCCTTGGAGGGCACCTGGCATCTGGGGCAAGAAACACTGAAGAAAATGCCGTCTGCTGATGCTTATATACTCCAGCCGCTCTGACGTCGGAGGGAAATGCGACATCAGCCGACATCGGACCCAGACTTTGGAATCCGGCCGACCGAGGGCTGCCTGAGGCAGGACAACCCACATGTTATGACTGCAGTTGCATATCTATCGGACATCTACATTTATGGTAGGTACAAAACTGTACTTTTCCTCTGTGTTGGAGTACATCACATATTTGACAGAGGTCTAAGCCACCCTGCCATCAAGATGCACATAGCGATTGTTTCTGACTTGCATTTGACCTGAACAGCATTGCTCAAAGTCAGCAGTCTTCCTGAAAGGAATCTTTCAACAGATAGGAGGCCCATTCCCGTCATGGGACCTTTGTTTCATCATGCATAAACTCACCCAGTAGCAAGGGTGCCCGCAGGCAGGTGCAAGGGGGGGTCCCCCTGGAACCTGCTGGCCGAGAAATTTTAACTTAAACATTTTTTTTTTTAAAGGGTGTTCCTCTTTAAGAACACCCTTTGCATCCCATCCAATCGCACAGATGCAGCAGGTGTTTGTGACCTGTTTTCGTCTTCTGTCTCTATGCAACCGATAGTTTACATCTTCGTCCTTCGCGTGTACTGGGAATTTGAATTCCGGGGGACATTCGGACTGTGGACGACTGTGGAAGTGAGTAACATGGAAAATTATTCATGTAACTGTGGCTTTACAGGTGCCTGGAGCTCGAAAAGGGAGGATGGAATGTTTTTTTTTTTTTTTTTTTTTTTAACAGGTGACTTGGTTTATTTACCCGTTCTGCCCCAGATGACTCATCTGAGATGAGATAATCGAGAGTTCTCTTGCAGCTTTTTCTTCTAGCTTTATATGAGAAACCGCCTTGTATCCCTAAGTCTGCTTTCAGGAGCCATCTTGTTTCCGCTTTGGTAGCCAAACAGGAGTGTTCGTGTACTGCACTTAATATGTGTTTCCCTTAATGAGGGTGAGAAAGAACTAGATGCAAATGGCATCACTGGAAAACAGGAAGACATAATTTTGAAGCTCGGATTAAAAAAGGATTTAACATGGAGTTGAAAGCTTTCAATTTATGAAAGCAAACAAATTTGAAAATGTCAATTTTTTATCAGTTATTTTAAAGTGATTATTTATATTAACTGTATAGCATAGGGGTGAATGGTCCATTACATTTTACAAAAGTTAAACCTTCGGCTTGTGCCCTTTCCAGGATGAGTAGAGAGGCTGCATCTTACCTGTCTATACTCCTGCTAGCATAGAGTCCGTTAGAGAACTGGTAAAAAGGTAGATATTTGGCTTCATGAAAAGAAAATATGATTTTTGCAAACAGTAAAAGAAGAGTGTTTTTCAGGTTTTGCGGTTAGTGCCTGAAGGACTAAGTATAACCTGGTCATATTGTTTGCCGAGTATGCATTGCAGTTGTTAGTCATCTCTGCATTGGAGACTGTAAAGTATATAGAGTGTTTTATGTTTTGTTTTCGGTGTGGATATGTTTTAAATAAAAGGCCTGTTATTAGACAAGTTTAATTGTACTATCTGAAGTAAATATAGGGTTTTTGTGAGGTGGTCAGTGTAGGGTTTTTGTAAGATGGTCAGTGTTTTTAATAGAGTTGTGACTTCAGATGGTCTATTGTGATCAGTGTACTACTGCAATAAATAAATTAAATTAGTAAATGGTGCTTGCTGCTAGATGGTTTCTTGCTAACAAAGAAAAAAAATGTTTAAATTGGGATACAGTACATCTTGATGAGGACAGGTACTTGGAACACACAGAAATGGTACACAGAAACACACAAAATACACTACACTAATATTGCACACACAGCTACACACACATCCCAACACACAGCCACACACACACACACACACAATGGTGGAACTTGGAGTTTTTCTAACCTTGTGATTTTGCAGTACCTGGCTTCTAGTAGCTTATCAGTTGATTCCCAGTTCTTAGTGTCTTATTTTTTTTAATTAATGTTAATCAAACATGGATTGTATATTTTTCTATGTATGTATGCATTTATATAAATCTTTACATAAATAAAAGTTTGTTCATAGTGTGTACCAGGCTAATTGCCCTGGAGCCTTAACAAGCCTAGCCCCAAAACTTTGCCCTGGCACCATGCCACCTGAAGTTAGTTTACAGTGTCTCTGTCCAGTAGGGCAACTGGAGTGATCCCTGGGGTAAACTTTCTGTTACCAATCCTCTCATCAAGATTTCTCTTGAAGAGGGCCAGCGAGGTGCTCTGCTTGACATGAATGGGAGGCTTATTCCAGACTATGGGCAGCCTTTGGGAGATGAACCTGTCCCTCCAACATGTTCTTTTGATTGTGGTAATGAGGTTGTGATCTCTGGAGTGTGCAGCATGAGGGGATTGGGATTTCTTTAGATGTAGTATTTCAGGTAGGGCTGGGTCGGACATGGCCTTGTAAGTCAAGCAGAGGTCACCCTCTAAGTAGATAAGAGACTGAGAACAGCTGACGTTTCTTGAGTCTGTCCATGTAGGACATGTTTTTGAGGCCCTGGATCCTTTTTGTGAGGTACTTTTGTGGCCTCTCCAGCTGTTGCAGGTGTCTGGTCTACGTGGTAATTCGTGGGAGCTGAGTTTTTACCAAAGGGAATGATAAAGCATTTTTTGCCATTAAGCTAAGGCCATGGTTCCAGCACTGGTCTTTGGTCTTGGAGAGGCCCTTTTGTAGGATGTCTGCATTGCTTGGGGAGTTGATGATAACTCCTAGCTTGCAGCCCTCAGCGAACCTGGTCAGCCAGAGTCCCTCTGTGTTGGCCTGGACTTCTAAGAAGTAGATGCCAAACAGGAAGGGGGGCCAGGACTGAGCCCTGTGGGACTCCACTCATGACTGTCCAACAGTCTGACTTGGAGTCCGAAACTTTCACTCTGTGGGTCCTGTTTATGAGCCAATTTACAACCCACCTAGTGCTATACAGATTGATGTCTAGTTTGGTGAGTTTATCAATGATACCCAAATGGGAGAATAGTATCAAAGACTTGGCCAGGTCGAAGTGGGCTGTAATAGGTGTGTGAGTGTGTGTTTGAGTTTAAGAGATGTGTGTGTGTGTGTGTGTGTGTGTGTGTGTGTGTGTGTGTGTGTGTGTGTGTGTGTGTGTGTCTGTGTGTGTCTGTGTGTGTCTGTGTGTGTCTGTGTGTGTCTGTGTGTGTCTGTGTGTGTCTGTGTGTGTCTGTGTGTGTCTGTGTGTGTCTGTGTGTGTGTCTGTGTGTGTGTCTGTGTGTGTCTGTGTGTGTCTGTGTGTGTCTGTGTGTGTCTGTGTGTGTCTGTGTGTGTCTGTGTGTGTCTGTGTGTGTCTGTGTGTGTGTCTGTGTAGAGAGAGAGCGAGAGATAATATGACCTTGTCTAATTTTGTTGCCCAACAGTCAACTAGTTTAGGAAAAGAGATCCTATAACTGTGACTTCGTCTCCTAGTTTTATGAAGTTAGAAGTACCTGATTTATCAACAAAAGATGAGAGCACCAAACTGGCAGTATCGAACCTTGGTACACACTCAAGTTCATTGTTTATTCTTTGCCTTAAATTACTTCTCATAGGTTCATACTAGGCTATCTTCCCTAGGGCATTTACAAGCCTAGCCAGTGTGTGTTTGGCTTTCGCCACCCATTTTAAAATTAATTTTGCTTTGCCCTTTTTCGAGATTAGTATACTGTGCATCTGTCTAACAGTGACACAGAAGTGATAGCCGGAGTAAATCTATGATCTCCCATCCACTCATCAAGATTCCTCTTAAAGAGAGTCAATGAGGGACTCTCTGCCTAACCTGGACTGGGATTTTATTCCATAGTGAAGGGAGCCTCTGGGTTATGAATCTGTCCCTCCAGCATGTCCTATTTATTTCAGTGCTGAGGTTCAAGTCTCTCGAGCGCTTAGCTCGATGGGATTTGGATTTTCTGAGGTGCAGCATGTCCATTAATTCCGGGTTGGACATGGCTTTATACGTCAGGCACAGATCGCCTCTGAGCAGGCGGTATGCCACTGAGTAGAGCTGGAGTTTCTTTAACCGGGCAGCATATGGCATCTGTTTGAGCCCTTTGATCCTCTTGGTGAGGTACTTTTGGGATCTTTCCAGTTGCTGCAGGTGTCTGGTAAGGTACATCCCAAAAAGAGCATTATACTCAATTATGGGCCTGATGAGGGATGAGTAAAGAGTTACGATGACCTCCCCTGATCTAGATGTGAATCCCTTCATGATTAGGCGGGCTATATAAAATGATTTTCTAACCACTTTGGCCACATGGTTGTTGAATGAGAGATTGCTATCAACTTGGGTCCCCAATTACTTCTTCCGTACTTAATGGATTACCATCTATGTGGTAATTTGTGGGCACTTTGTTTTTGCCGAAGGGGATGACTATACACTTTTTAGCGTTTAGCTTGAGGTCATGGCTCTGGCACCAGTTGTCTGTTTCTATGAGGCCCTTTTGGGGGATGCTTGTGTCAGCTGGAGAGTCGATTATGGCGCCCAGATGTTTATCGTGCATACAGATGCAGTCATTACAGATGGGTTGTCCTGCCGTCAGGCAGGTCCTCGGTTGGCCGAATTCCAAAGTCTAGGTCCGGCGTCGGTTGTCGTCTCTTCTTCCCTGACGTCAGTGTGGCAGGGGTATAAAAGAGGCAGCCACCGCCATTTTCTTCAGTTTTTCTGCAAAGATCTTGCTATGACCTAGCTTTAATACAATGCCCAATTTCTAGTTCATCACAAGTATTTCTTCCCTGAGTTAAAGGTTTCCAGACAGACAATAACAGCATGAGGGATTTTTAATTGACAGATCAGGTCCTCCATGGTGATGTGTGTGTCGTATGTATCTTAAATCTTCTCTAGAGGATACTGATCTACATGGAGTACTGCTGCTGTATGAACTGAAAGTAATTCTCCTGATATGAGCATCTCTGACACCCTATGAAGCACAGGTTTTTATACCTTGCTCAGTCTTCCATCTTCATTAATCTGTGTTCAACAAAATTACTTCAGATTGGCGATTCATATTCTCTCTCTATCCGTATGCCCATAATCGTTTTGCCCATATAATCTTGTTTATCCTTAATGGCTTCTGTGGTTTCTTTGAATATTAAATGCAGAAAGGCTTGATTAAATTGTCTGTTTTCTTCCACCTCCACATTACTGGACATTGTGACTGACAGGGGACACCAGACAGTATGCTTCTCTGTCACTATTTTCTTGATATTTACTCATTTTGTTTGTTTGTTGTATTTTTTCATATATCCACTTGCAATATGCTTCTCATTGATCCTGAAACTGTTTTCTAGTGGAAGATGCTTTGAAAACTGTTTCCATTTCAAACCTTGGAACTGGAACAAGAGGGTTAAGCTGCTTAACTATGAGTCTGCATACTGGAAGCATGTGAGGATTTCTTTGATCAGGTAGAAATACCTTTTGCTATCAGCTGTGTAAGGCAAAAGGATTTCCTAACCATGGAAACGTGATGGCCAAACCTAAGGGGCTGTCCACCTAAGTGCCCATGTTGTCATGCCCTTTGCATTTTTAAGTGGTGGTTTACCTCTGCTGTAGGCTGGAGTTATGGGGTGCTGCTTGTGCTTTTTGGAGTTGAACTTGAACCGATATTTAGTGCACCAAGCTATTAAGAAGTGTTAGCTCTTTCTTGATTGCATTATGTCAGAGGGTAACTTGGCAGTGGCTCCCAGCTTACAGTCATATGTGAAATTTGTTAACCAAAGGCCCTCATTTAATGAGTGGAGATCTCAGAAGTAGATGATGAATTGCATGATTTCCGTCTCAGATCCTTGCAGAAGCCCACTGGATACCTTAATGTTCTCAGAGGATGCACCCCAACTCTATTTCTGGGAGTCTTGTCTCTAATCCAGTTGGCAATCCACCTAACCTCATATGTGTCAATTTGGATATCCTTCAACTTGCTCATTCTATTTGCATGCTGTATGATATCAAATTGCTTGGCAAAGTGAAGGAACTCTGTGTAGACAGCTTGTCCCACAATCTATAGACTGAGTAATCCTACCAAAGATGTTTGCAAGGGATTATGTCTGGTAAGATTTTTTACATCATAATTAATTAGATTAGTTATGATACATTCCAGTGCTTTGCATATAAGACTCTCTAGGATGTGACAAGTAATGAGCAGTTTACAAATCATAAAACATTATCTTCTTCCCCTGTCTTACTGTATTTTTATTTAATTTTTTTATCAGTTAACATTAAGTAATGTGCATTCAGTTACAGAATAGCATAGTAAATTCACAGAGTTATCAGGAAAGAGTTAATTATCTGTTAGAGTATGAAAAGACATAGTTATGTGTTAATGATCTGAAATTTTGATTTTACAGGATTCAGTCTTATAAACTAGTAAGCCAAATATTGGTGTAGTAGAGTTTATCCAGCGTTATAGATTATCTGTTACCTGTTTTAACTGTTACCTGGAAGTCTTGAATGGGCAGACAAAGAAGGGAAGAATGCAGGCAGGTTATCTGCACAGAGGAGTAGTAATCCAGATTTTTGCCTCATAGTTTTAGATTGTTTCTCATAAATTCGTGTTTTTTCTAACAAATCATTGAAGACTGAATTTGAGTGTTAGACTTCATATCCTCAGAAAATGCATACTAATGCAAACAATATTGTTCTATCCACTTTCTAAGGAGGTCGGTGGATGTGTGTGTGTGTGTGTCATACCTCTCAACTGTACAGATTTTCACAGAGGCTGAGGTATGTGTGTGAGAGAGAGAGTGAAATGCCCTATTTAGAGTTAGCAAGTGGAATTTATTTTCAAGGAATTGTGAACTTCAAGTGAAGAGAAGTTTACTACTGCTCATGCTAAGTCTGCTTAAATGTGCAACTGTTTTGTTTAGCAAATGGTATCACTAGTTGTTGTTTTGTCTTTAGGCTTTTCTTGGTTAGGGGTCGCCAGAGCGGAACTCCAGTCCGCTAATCATTGGCAGTAGATTTTCACAAACGCCAAGGTGCCAGCTCGACGTCCAATCTTCAACGAAGGCACGCCCATTTACGCATGTCTTTCAAACACCCACCCAACCGCTGGGAGGACATGCAGACTCCACACAGAAGGCACTGGTGTAGAATTTCAAAACAGTCTTAGTAGCACAACAGGTAGCATACTTGCATCTTGATGTAGAGGGCTATAGGTTCTACTCCCAGCGCATGTACGTTTGTTTTTTAAGGGGGTGGAGTGCTGCAATCCTAAGTACGTCCTCCTTTGGATGAGATGCCTAGTAACTATGAACCTGTGTTTGCGCTTGACACTTATTCCTATTGCAATATACAAGCTTAGCATTTTTTTAAGTGTAACATAGGCAATTTATTGTTTAAGGGCAGCAGGCACTGAATTTGTAGATGATACACTGAAATATAAAGCTGTTTTCTAGCAACAACCTCTCCATTAGTTTCAGATCTCTTTAATGTGAAATTTTTCAGATGACTGACTTCTGCAGATATTGTGCATATTGACTGATATTGGTGGATTGTAGTAATAGATGTTTAAGTGGCCTTTTATGGTTGAAATGTTCTGAATTGGGCAATTTGCCATTATTGGTTCATATGTTTTGTTTCATTGCTTACTGGAAAAAAATGTTCAAAACTATAAAACACACTCTAAGTGGTGCTGTATTAACAAGGGATATAATTCAATTATTATATATTATAACGAATACAATCAGGAAGGTGAATCAAAGCAGTTATGCATGGTTCTGAAATGTGTGCAAGGGGCCTATAATTTGAAAACAGTCCAATGGTAAACTTAACCTGCCACTGGCCAGATGCATTTTCTTTGAATGTGGGTTTCAATGCTGTTACAGTGAATGCGAGTTTCAAAGGTAGAGAAATTTTAATGCTAAGTCTGTTTTCATTGTAAGACTGTTGCTTTGTTTAAGTTTAGCAAATTTATATCAGTGTGTGTGCTATAAAATAGGAGGTTACTAGGCTGTTGGCCCTGAGGCCCTAAAATTTGAAGTAAGAGTTTTAAATTAAAACCAAATATCTGTAACCATTGTAGAAGTAAAGCATAAAACAGTATGCACACCGAGAGTTTTGAACAGTGTTTATGGCAACTGGGGAGAAATAGCCAAGTAATTTGATACTGGAATGGCTGTGTGTGCGTGTGGGGAGGGGGGCCCCAGTAGAAGGGGGGTGGGGTTGGGGTGGTGCTTTGAAGGGGTGGGGCTTCGGGTTTGCACCCCCCTGCAAAAAATCCTGCAGGCTCCCTTGCCCAGTAGTCCTTTGAGCCAACAGTTCCAGCAGATATCATTTTGACTTGGAATACCCTCCTCTTATAGTTATTAACCTTGGTTAGTAGGCACTCTGAGTTATAAGCTTTGTCGGTAGATCCCCCCACACGCACACACACACATATTTAATCTTTTTTTTTGAGGAGAGATTAAGCCTCAAAACTAGCCTATTTCGTGTGTAATGTAAGTGTCGAAAGTGTAGAAATTCCGTGCGATTAAACTGCTTGTATTCTTTCCATTGTAATCCATCATAGCCAAATACTAAATCTGTGGTCTGTATGTACACAATCAATTGAACTTTTTCCTAAATGGAACAAAGTCTTTCTTCAGACGTTAACCAGTTGGTTTTCTTTTGTGATGATCAAAGACAAGGGTTGAAATTGTCTAAAAGTTATACTCCTCAAGTTGCTGACAGACCATATAAAATTGTTGACCTAAAAGATGGCAAGTGTTTGCCCACTCCTAAAACATTCACAGCTCTTTGTAATGCATTAGTGAATGATGTCTGTGCCACCATCAGTTGTTTTTTGCTAAATAGCTTCATCAGGCACAAGAAACGAGGTTTTCCTTCCAGTTGCATGGTCAAACTCTGGGATTTCTCTGCCCCTAGCCATAAAATCTACCCACAGCATTACTAAATTCAAAAAGATCCTTAAAACACATGTAGCTAATTCATGGACATGCTCCTGTAGTAACCCTGGTTAAGAAATAATTATTGATAATTACTGGCCATCCTGTAAATTTTAATATATAACTACTAAACAACTTATGAACGTCTGTACTTCTACTTAGTTTTTTCAACCCCATCAAAATCTGGCTTCACTATTGTTAAGACCGTGTGTTGCAAAACTATGCATATCTTTGTACACATGTAATCATTGTCGAGATGTAAAAATGTAGTATCTACCCTATGCTTGCACACACAACCATGTTATCTTTCTTCATGTATGTATCTACTATCATTGCCGTACCAACCTGTCATTGTATCCTTTGTGTATTAATTGTGGAGCTTTACTCCTGGGCTTCTGCTGAAAAAGGACAGCTTGTCCAGTCGGACTTTCCCGGTAAACAAATGTAAAATAAAATAAAAACCTTTGGGGCTGCTGCTGTCAAAGGCTGTTTTCATGACCAGGGCTGCTTTGGTTTGCTACAAGCTCTGTCCTGATGCTTACTAAAGATAGACCACTACTACCTGTCAAGTAGGGATTGTATGCGTTTATATGACTTCACATCTGTAAGAAGGTCCATCTTTAACACTTTTCCTTTCCCTGGGCCCATGTATTTTTATATTTCTTTCTTGTTTGTTCAGCAGAATCTGTACATTGGTGAGTGTTTACATGTCTCCAGAAGAAATGAAGAGCAGAACGGGGATATGGGTGGTAGGAGGTGGGGAGTGAGATACCGGCTGTTTTAACAGAGGGATAAAGCCCTGATTATCAACCATGTGACTCAAGTTTGAGTAGTGGTTTGGGCACCTGTTAGAGTTGGCTTAAAAGAGAAGAAGAATGACTGGGCTTAACTTCCATGGCTCTCCTGTCATGGGCAGGTGGGGAGAGTGTATCCATGGATTGTTTAATTCCCATTGGAGACTAGTGTTCACTCATAAGGTGCAGCATATAAAGTAGTGTCAGAGCCATCTGAGTGTGTTAAATGTTGAGGCAGGGACGTGAGTCACAAAAGTCCATTTTACTGTAGCCCCATGGGTATAACTGGGCATGCACAGGGGAGGCTAGGACTTACTAAGAAAAAACTGGTCTCCAGTACTCAGATGGTGACCGACTCTTCTTAGCTGGCTTGCCACTTGCCTCAACATCGAATTGGTCTTAGGGCTGTCGCAAAGGGGGGGGGGGGTTGACGATGTGTTCGAGAGAGCAAGGCTTTGGTCAGTGGGAAGAGTTTAGCAGGGAAAAAAAAGACTGAGGAGCAAGTCAGGCAACCTAAAAAAGCTGTTATGTGCGGAGTCATTTGAATACCTGCTACACAGTCATGTTATTTACCAAAAATGGACCTGCTTACAGGTATGACATTATGGTACTCTCACAACTTTTGCTTTATGTAAAACATAGATGTACAGCCTCAAATCACCTTAGCTCACCAAAGAAACTCCAGGCTCAAGTTTATCACTCAGATAAAAATAATAAAGCAAGAAAAAAAAAATAACGTAAAATGCTGACCACATTTCCTTTTCCCTGTAATGTGAAAAATGTACATGCTGTGTGCCCACAAAATGAACACAGACCTCAATAACAGCTCTGCCCAGGAATTCCAACATAGCTGCATATTGAGTAACAGCTTAATTTCAGCTCTCCCAGTGTGAAGAAAAAAACTCAGAAGAGGGAGCCAGTAAACTTTTAATTTTGGATAAATTTCAGTTACTGGCTAGTAAGTGCACTGGATGCAAGCAAAAAAAATAATTCAGAGAACCTGAAAGAAAATCAGTCTCAAAAAAACACTGACTGGGAAGAATTCTAGAGCTGTTGAACAAAAAGCAGTTCAAGCTCCAGCTTTGGTACAAGACATGACATCCAGTAACCTAGAGGAAAAAAAATAAGTCATTTGTACTTGGAGCTGATTAAAATAAACAAAACACTGATGGTGTATATCAACTCAAATAAAAGGCTGGAAAAAATGGAAGCTTTAAATAGATACTTGGATGAGGGTAAAACTGCAAAAATCAGAGGTTGAACTGAAGAAAAGGCTGGCTGAGTATGGGAAAGAAATGTTTCAAAAAATAATAGCATTAGAGAAAAGAACACGCAAGGAAAATCTAAGATTTTCTGCTGTAGCAGAGATGTTGAAAGGACCAGATTGTGTTGATTTTATGAAAGCACAGGTAAGCAACTAGACTGGTATTCCACCGCAAGCATTGTTAATTGAAAGTGCAGATTGTGCATATGCTCCAAACCTGCCCTTGAGAAAGCAACCTAGACCTTTAATTGTAAAAATCCAGTCCTACCAGCAGAAGGAGTTGATTCTGAAAAAAACTGTGGCAGAAGGATAGAGTACTAAAACTGGGAGACAGTGTGTTTGGAAGAGGACTACTCCTCTTCTGCCTGGTATACAGTGAGTAAATTTATTCCAGGATTGTCAAGAAGCAGGAGTGAGATTTAAGCTTGCTGTACCTGGGTATCTTCAGAATATTCTTTTGTGGATGGACAAAATAATTTTTTGATGCTGAACATTCTAAAGAGGAAGTACGAAAGTTTGTCCAACAAAGAGTGAGCTGTGAAACGGAAGGATGTTGTGCTTCTTGTTCTTGTAATAAGGACCACAGAGAGGCTGTACCAGTAAAACCTTTTCCAGTGTTTCAATGGAAGATGTTTGAAAAGGAGAAAAAAACAAAAGCACAAGAGCTGACTAGAAGAACGAATAGTGTACTGGAAAGGAAGCAGAGACTGGATTTGGGAGATGTAGATAAACAAGAATAAAACCAGCAACTTGGACATTGACAAATAAATGTGGAATTAGAAAGCATTAATTGTATTTGTGAAACATGACAGAACAAAAAAAACTGGAAATGTTGGACTTTTTTGACTTTGGTATACTTGTAGGGGACTCTAAAGCATATGCTGTACTTCATGTCATCAGTGTTTGGAAGAACACTTGGGAGACTGGAAGAGGAGGGAGAGTTAACTGTTAAGTAAAACAAGATTTTGTTCTTAGCATTAATGTTGTTATAATGTATGATACAATCTGCATGCTATAAAGTAAAGTTTTCTCTGTTATTTTCAACTGTAATGGGGTTACCAAAGTAAACAGGTGCCCGTGTTCTTTTTTTATTTTCCTTCTTTCTCCTTGTTCAATTTTAAGAAGCGTAGGCGCTGCAACTTAAAAAGTGTGGTCAAAAGAACACGGTACAAGAAAAATTGATGTATTTGTTCACATTCTTGCATAGAGAAGTGATCTAGTAAGTTTTAAGAGAAAGCAAATAAAAAGAGTAATGAACATAAGTTTTTCTCTAGCAAGTAAATGAGTGCTTGTAGAAGTTAACTCTTATTTGGTTCTCACATCTCCATGGAAGAAATCTGATAAAGAGCAATAAAAACAGAATACTACTTTCTTTCAATGGCTAGAAGATAATGTTTTCTGAAAGCTTTTAAGCATTTTCCTAATCTAGGAAAGCAGTAAAGATGAGACAAAACCTAGACAGCACTTAGTAGAAGCACATTATGTAACATGCATCTAGCATGGACACCCTTCATTTTAGGTTAACCTAAGTCTATGAATGTGGCTGTCAGTTTGGGACAATTATTCCTATTAGAAGGGTAAAACTTCAATATTTGAAGACGGACATAGTTTTGTGTGTTAGTATGAAGTTGATAGATTTTAAGGGTGTACTAGGTCTGCGTGTGTTTTGAGGGCTTTCAGTAAAACACATTTTGTATGATGTGGCGTAGACTCAAATGGATATGACAGGAAACAATTGTATAAAAGATCCACTTGCCAAACATTGTGTATGCATGTACACGAAAGCTGGAACTAGACACTTAAAAATGTTACACATCAAAAGTTGGAATAATAACTTTTTAACATAGTGATGATTTCTGTATTATCTTTAAATGTAAATGATTTCACAGATGTATACAAAAAAGAAAGAGGAGTGAACTATATTAAAAAATAGAGTGAAAATAGCTATGCTACAGTTGACATGTTTGGAAATAACTGAACATGTGAATTTGATAAAGAAAGGATGCTTTTCGTGTTTCACTGTTGCAGTCATCACCTGTGGGTTATCCCTGCTTTCGTAGCCCTCGGCCGGCCTGAATATCAGAATCAGTGTTTTTCTGCGTCTGCTGCTTTCACTTGTTGACTGCCATCAGGTCGGCAGTGCTATAAAGTAAGGCAGCTGACACCTTTACATCAGTCTTTCTTGCCGTGGAGCCCATAGCAGAAGCAGTTTGCAAGTGTGCTGGTTGGTCCCTACCAGAGCTCAAATTACAGCTGAAAACATCTAAAGCCAAGTACCCCATTGGGGATCCTTTTTTTCTTGCACTAACCAATGTCCGAAAAAGTTAATTGTCTCACCTGTGGAAAGCAGATCCCACACCGAGACTTCCATTCATACTGCATCACTTGTTTAGGCCCAGAATATGACGTCCCCCATTGCCGCTTCTGTGCCCTCTTTAACACAAGAACCATTCGTAGTAGAGCACTTATTGTAGACGGGTATTTTCGTCTTCCGTCTTCGCATTCTGAAATGGCATCCGTCAGCCAACAATCCTTAGACATTCTGAAAAAACGTACAGATAGAGAGAGACCACAGAAGGCTAAGCCTTCCGACGACGCTACCCTAAAGCAGATAGTCATTTCTCCGGAATTCAGCGAGGAGCTTTCACAAAAGCTTCAAAAAAGATGTCTTCTCTGACTACCGTTTCTCTCAGACCTATTCATACTCGTAGGCCTAGAAGCCAGGCCTCTCCTAGAAAATCTACCTCTAGCCACCATCTTACTCCTGCACCACCACCCTAAGCCCAAATGCTTAAGATGGCGGAGGATCTTTTTTCCCTTATCAGGGGTAGTCAGGCCACAACTAAAAGGAAAAGACCCTGCACTCTACTTGTCAAGTGGCCAGGCACTCATTGCACTGTGGATATGACTCCCTAGAAGCCTCAAGCAGGGCAGCAGTGTCAGGATCTGTCATTGGGAGACATGCATGGTTGAAGGAGCAACCTCTCCCTGATCATATCAAGTCTAAATTAATTGATACACCCTTGGATAAGAACCGCAAGTAAAAGCAGAAGAGGTGCTTAAAAGATGGAAGACAAAGCAAAATCTATGCAAACAGTAAAAGATTTCTTTCAGGTTCAACCTCCTAGGTTCAGCAGGAATTTTCCCTCTAAGCACTGGTCCTTTCCTGTGCCTAGCAGACAGGGGCAAGGTAAGCCCCGTAGGGACAAGACCACCCAAGCCCCTATCCCAGGGACAGCAGAGAACCAAACAGTGAACCACTTCCGCCCCAAAGGCAGAGAGTTCTAAGCCATCCTTCTATGGCAAAAACTCTCAATGACTCCCTCTTCCCCCCTCTCTGCAAAGAAAAAATGGGTCTTAAAGATAATTTTTCAGGGATACAAATTCTCTTTCAACGTACTCCCAGTTCCAAGAGGGTACCCAGACTTGCCTCCAAATCAGTGGGCAGAGGCATTGAAACAAGTCCCAGAGGGCAGTAGAATTTGTTCCCGAAGATCAAACAGGCAAAGGCTTTTATTCCAGACTGTTCCTTGCTCAAGAAAAGAGGGCACTTGGCGCCCCATCCTGGATCTATCCATTCTGAACACACCTCTGGTGGTCCCCAAATTTAGAGTGCTAACTTTGCAGCAGCTGCTGCCTATGCTGACCAAAAATGCCTAGTTAGTGACCCCAAACTTAAAGATGCCTACCTCCACATCCCCATAAGGGAATCCTGCAGGAAATTCCTGCGCTTCAGAGTGGGCTCACAACACTTTCAGTTCTCTGTGCTACCCTTTGGTTTATCTAGTGCTCCCAGAGTATTCACCAAATGCTTAGCCACGGCCATAGCATTTTGAACACAGAAATATACAGATTTACCCTCATCTGGACGAGTGCCTCATTCAAGCAGAGTGCATAGAAAAGCTGCTCCAGGACCTCTTCGTCAAAACCATCCTAACTTCCTTAGGGTTCACCATCAACGAGCAGAAATCAAAGCAAACACCCTCCAGGGGGATCTTTTTCTTGGGAGCACTGCTGGACACAGCATCCCAAATGACCTTCCTATCCCCAGAAAAGCAGAGCTTCTTGCCTCTCTACTTTACCCAGCTGGCTTCTAGAAGTCACCTCACAGCAAGGAGGTTCCTGCAAGCCTTGCAGTACATGGCATATTGCACCCTTCTAATTCCTCTGGCCAGGCTGCACATGAGAGAACTTCAGTGGTATCTAAAGAACCTTTGGTGTCAGCGCACTCGGCCTCTAGAGACCTCTCTCCCTCTGATCCCCTGTATAAGGGCTGAGTTTTTCTGGTGGACAGGGGCCTGTGCCATGACCTGTGCCATGAACAAGGGTCTTTCCTTCATTCTCTGCCCTACTGGTTAGACCATCACCACTGACACCACAGACATTGCTTGGGGCGCTCACCTAGCAAGCAGGTGCACCCAAGGTCTTTGGGATGCCCAGCACCTTCCCTTGCACATCAACTAGAAGGAAATGATGGCAATACAAAAGGCTCTGACAACCTTCAAACCCCATCTCAAGCCAGGGGTTCTCCTTATCAAAACAGACAACACCACAGTAATGGGGTACATCAGCAAACAGGAAAAGACCCAATCTTTCCCTCTGTGCAGGCTAGCCATGAACCTCTGGCTGATGGCCTCCTCCATGAGATTACACCTAATAGCCCAATACCTACCAGGGATCAACAACACCCTGACAGACTACTTAAGCAGGAACTTACTGGACCCCCACGAATGGCAGCTCCACAAAAAATCTTTTTGCAAATCACACAGGAGTGGGGAAATTCGGAGGTGGATCTCTCTGCATCGCTCCTCAACCACCAGCTAAAAAAAATTCTGGTACCAGGGAGTATCACCATCTGGAAGGTGGATGCCTTGACCTTCCCCTGGAGCTCCCTCTTTGTGTACGCATTCCATCCGCTGCCTCGTATTCCCAAGGTACTGATCAAGATAAGGGAGGAGAGACCAAAGACCATCCTCATTGCTCCAGATTGGCTCAGACAGCATTGGTACCCCTTACTGCGCAGCCTGACATCACAGCCTCCCAGGCAGCTTCCCCTGACCTCAGACCTCTTGACTCGCAGGGGGGGGGGATGCTGCACCCAGACTTGCAGATACTCAAAATGTCAGCATGGCTAATACTCTAAAAGCAAACAAGGGGCCCCTGTTAAGCAATTATCACAGAGGCCAGAGGGCCCAGCACCAGAAAATCTTGTGCAGCGCAGTGGAAAAGATTCTGCTCCTGGAGCCAGTCCAGAGGAGGCAGTTCCTCACAACCTTCCATCCCTCTTATCCTGGACTATCTAGTGGAGTTGCTCAATAATGGCCTCTCCTTCTCTTCTATTAAAATCCATGCCTCAGTCTTTTCAGCTCATTTCAGTACAGACCAGCCCCTATTCTCACATCCTTTGATTAAACAATTCCTCAGAGGGGTTTCTAATATCAGACCCTCCCAGAAGGCCACCCACGCCAGCCTGGGACCTGAATTATGTTTTGGAAAAACTAACCTTACCACCCTTTGAACCTGCTGCTTCAACAGAACTGAAATACCTTTCCTAGAAGACTGCTTTCCCACTAGCTATCACCTCAGCCAGAAGGGTTTCAGAACTTCAGGCAGTGATGGCCATTGAGCCCTTCATCATTTTCCATGCATACAGGGTCTCCCTGAGGACTAACCCCTCCTTTATGCCCAAGGTGGTATCTAATGTGAGACTCAACCAGGCCATACATCTACCAACTTTCTTCCCTAACCCACAAAACAAGGGGAAATAATTCTGCACTGACTATTAGTGCACAGACAGCTCAGATACTACCTGAACCCTCAGAAAAACAGACCAACTTCTTGTCAGCTTTGACCCATGCGCAGAGGGGGAAGGCCATTTCCAAGCAGACCATTTCCAAATTGATATCACACTGTATCCCTTTCTGTTACAGATTACATGGGAAACCACCACCTAAGTCTATCCGTACCCATTCCACTAGGGCAGCCTCCACTTCCACCACATTCCTCAGAGGAGTTCCCACGAGGGACATCTTGGAAGCTGCCACCTGGCCCTCTGTCCATACCTTTACAAAGCATTACCACCTACGTCTTTTCTCTAAGGCTAGGGGAGGGTTTGCCAATGCAGTTCTGCAGCGCATGCTTACCTATGCCCAGGTCTCTAATCCTTCCACCCATCTCCTCAGCTTTGGGAATCCTCCCACAGGTGATAACTGCAACAGTGAAACACGAAGAACATAGTACAGTTGTGTACACTTGCTGTAAATGTAGATGTTTGAGTGGTATTCACTGTTGCACTCCTGTTCCCCCCCCTCCTTCCCCCTTATATCCTCTTTCCTTAGGGAGACATAAGCTTCTTATGGTGGCTTTTAGCCACCAGGACCACATCACCCTGTTTCCTTGGGCTTCTGACTGGTTAGGGCAAGAAGAACTGATGTAATGGCATCGGCTGCCTTGCTTTATAGCACTGATGACCTGACGTCAGTCAACAAGCGACAGCAGCCAACACAGAAAATCATTGACTTTGGTATTCAGGCTGGCCGAGGGCTACCACAGCAGGGATAACCCACAGGTGATGACTGCAACAGTGAATACACCTGAACATCTACATTTATGATAAGTGCACACAACTGTACTTTTTCAGGACGGTTATTCAGAATACCTGGGACAAAGGAAAAGAGAAGTAATTATATTAATTGCAAGAAGAGCTTCAGTAGTGATAAAGGAGAATAAAAAAAGGCAATAATGGTAAGTGTGTAGTACTAAGGAGCTGCTGGCGAGGGAGGAGGATTACACTGGCATGTATTTATATTCCACCTAATACTGCTGTAATGGAGATTAATAAACTTGTGGGATAAATAATCAGGTTTTAGCAAAGAATATACTTGTAGGTGAGGACTGGAATTTGATTTGCAGCAGTGAAGATATGTCTAGGGGTCCAGAAGGGAAAATATAACAAAGGAGGGTAGACTTTTGAAGATATATATGAAAATATTTGGCATGGAATATATGAATTCAGTAGCAGGAATTCAGAGTGAATTTACTTGTGATAGACTAAGATACAAAAACTAGGCTAGGCTAGACAGAACTTGCATTTCACAAGAAAGTGTACATTTAATTGAAAGTTTTCATTTCGCAAGAACATGTACATTTAAAAGTTTTGATACACGTCCAGTAACTATTTCAGATCACGTGCCAGTAATAAAAAAAAATGCAGGGTAATGAAATAAAAATGAGACTGGTGCTTGGCAACCTGTCTGTTGAAAAGAGAAATTTAAACAGTGGGTAGTGGAAATTATTCAGGAGTTA
This sequence comes from Protopterus annectens, assembly GCF_019279795.1. Lineage (NCBI taxonomy): Eukaryota > Metazoa > Chordata > Ceratodontiformes > Protopteridae > Protopterus > Protopterus annectens. The sequence continues at coordinate 1,963,785,971 of NC_056741.1, read as the reverse complement.
TTAGAGAAGATAGATTTTTTTTCTGCAAATATAGCTAGGGAGTGGGATAAAATTAAAATGGAGTTTAAAAATAGGATGGAAATAAGAGAGATATGGTTAAGAAGTAACAAGAATTATTTAGAGGGACTGAAAAATGTTAAAGTATTGCAGATTAGTGGGAATCTCACAGAACAAGAAGAGGAGCAGTTGCAGAAAGCTGAACAGAAAATAAGGGGTTACCTCAATAATATGCATGAGTTTGGAAAGATTGCTGTTAAGTACTTGGTTTTGATAACTCAAGGGCACAAAAACTTTTAGCACAATGTCTTAGGCAACAAAAAGAAAGGGTTGTCGCCAAGCTTAGGCAGCAAATAACAAGATAGCACAAGATCTTTTAGCGGTACTATAACATTTTCGGAAATTTTATGAAAGTCTGTATAAAGCAGAGCAATATGGAAATCATGAAAAGGTACACTAGGAAATGTTTGTAGAAGAATGAAATATGCCAGGGTTAGAGGTAGATGAGGCTCAATTATTAATAGGATAGGAGAAGATGAGATAAAAATGTAGATGCATAGCCAATCCACAGGAAATTCCCCAGGAGTAGATGGAATTCTTGTGGAAGTTTGGAAGCTAGAAGAGAAAAAAACATAAGGATCTGAAAGGTTTCGTTTAACAGTATTTTAGAAGGAGGAGAAGCACCAATGTACTGGAAGAAAGCGGTGGTGTTTGTACATAGTTCATAGGTGTTTACTAGGCTAACGACCACAAGGGCCTTTTTAAGCCTGGCCATGCATCCCAAATATCTGATTTAAACATGGTAAAACCCCATGAGATCCAGCTTCATACATGTCCATTTCAATCTCAAGCCATGATTGTACATTGTTTGTCTATAATGGCTAAAAGAATGGCAAAGGTGATGCCAAAATTGGTAGATATGGATCACTGTGGTTTTGTGGAGGGGAGGCAAACGTTTAACAACATTAATAGAACATTGATGATCCAGAGAGAAGCAGAATGTAAGAAAATTCCACTGTTGTTTGTGGGTCTTGATGCAGAGAAAGCATTTGACAGAGTAAGCTGCATGTTTGAGCACAATGAAAGCATTTGTATTCCCTGATAGCCTCCTAATCAACCTTATAATTCTATATGAGGGAACAGAGGTGAAAATTAAAGTGGGTAGTTTCCTCTTTGATAATTTCCATTTGAACAGAGGAACCAGGAAGGGGTGTCCTCTTTCATCTTTCTTATTTGCATTATATTTAGAACCATTGGTAAAGAAAATAAGAGGTTCAGATATTCAAGGATGTAATTGGTATGGTCATCAAGAAAAGCTGGCTGTATATGCAGATGCTATTTTATACCTTATAAAACCAGAAAAAGACATTACAGTGTTATTTTTCCAATAAACATCTTTATTAAGTTATCACATATGACATAGGCAGTCTTATATTTATAAAAATGAAAAACTTCATTGACACCACTTTAGTTGCAAACATTATACATCACAGGCACCATTGAAACAACTGTAGTTGCAAACATTATGCATCACTTAAGATCTACCCAGTCATTGTCAGTTAAGCATCATATGGCTCATTCAAATCCTACCTCTTAAATGTCATTCCTTCTCTGCATATATTGTTCCCACAATTACCATTTTTTGTATGTAGTTTGCTCCTTCCCTTTTCTAAAGATCCCATTTCCAGCCTTTTCATTTCTGTTAATATATTCGCTACTTCTAATATAGCTGGTTTAGATTTTGAGTTCCATTTTCTAGTGATTCCTTTTTTAGAAAATAATTAGACTCAGCAAGGCTTTACTAAGTCTAGGCAGTTATGATTCTGTATCATAGCTCAAGCAAATCACCCCCCAGTCAAATCCAGTCTGCTCACCCAGCATCTCAACAAAGCAGTCTGCAGGGACTCTCTAAAGTCTGCCAGCTCACATTATTCCCAAAAAATATGTTCCCAGTCAGCTCTTTCCTGCCAGTTACACCACTAACATTTGCTAGCCACCTGAGGAAAAATTCTTTGGAGTCTACTTAGGTTATAAAATACCTATGTAAACACTTCCAGGCAAAGATTCTAAATCTTCTAGACTTTGTTGCATGTTTGGCAGATGCACATATCCCCCCAGTGTCTCTTTGTGAGTTGCTTATCCAGTCTCTGTTCCCAATCCTTTCTAAGCTCCTTCGATTGATTCTTATAGTTATGCAGTGTTTTATATGCTGTACTAATTATTCCTTTTTTAATGGCAGCTTCTGTTCTAGATTCTATTAAAAATTCTACCAGTGCTTGTCTTTCATTTGAGAGCTCCCTATTTCTTTCTCTTTGTCTATAGTCTGTCAATCCTTGATAGGAAAGGTAATCTTTAACCTGCAGTCCAAATAAATTCTTATTGCTCCCAATACCTTGGTCCCTTTGTCAGTTTTCTCCAATGAATTCCAGCCCCCTCTTGCCTGTTATCTGTATCCATAACCGCAGTCATCCCTATTGGCAGAATCACTTTTCTCCATTCTCGTGCTAGTTTAGTTTTCAGAATACTCCCTGCTGTTTTATGAATGTAATACTCTGTATGGATGTCCTTCAAGAATGCAACTGCAGTCATAACATATGGGTTGTCCTGCCTCAGGCAGCCCTCGGTCGGCCGAATTCCAAATTCTGGGTCCGACGTCGGCTGGTGTCGCCTCCTCTCCGACGTCACAACGGCTGGAGTATAAAGGCATCGGCGGACACCATCTTCTTCAGTCTTTCTTGCCGCGCGGTGCCCGAAGCAGAAGCAGTTCGCAAGTGCCGGTCGGTCAGCTCCTGTGTTTTTCAGTACCAAAGTCATCTAAAAGCTAACTACCCCGTTGGGGAACATTTTTTCTTGCCTCAGCCGATGTCAGAACAAATTGAGAAAGTTAATAATTGTTTGTCTTGTGGTAAACAAATACCTCATAAGGACTTTCATTCTCTCTGCCTTCCTTGCCTGGGCCCAGACCACGACGTCTCGGTCTGTGCTGCCTGTGCTTGCTTTAATAAGCGCACTCTCAGGCGCCGGGCAGAATTTGCCGAGGACTTTTTCGGTGAATCTTTTGCGTATATCATGCCATCGGATCAACCGACAACCCAATCTGCTAAAAAACGCAAGGACCGGGACCGACATCCTCGGCCCGCGTCCACTACCGATGCTACTCCTAAACCCTCTGCTAGTGCTCCGGTCCCTTTGGAAGTGGTAAATCAACAGCTCCAGGCCGACGACAGTGTTAACACGACCTTCGGTCTCGGAGATCTCTCCGGTGCCGGTTGTTGATTTTCCTCCGGAAACCGAAGTTCTGGATCTACCCCACACCATTTCTGTGGACAAGGTTACGCCAGCACGTGGGGCTGCTAGGCCTCCTGTATCCATGTCCATCAAGGTCTTTGCACGTGCTAAGGCCGCCAGTCAGGCCAAGGCCCATCGTAAACCTGCTGCCCAGGCCCCTTCATCTGATAAGCAGATCATGTCTCTTGCTGCAGATCTTATTTCCCTTATCAGGGGGTCTCAGCCTCATCCAGACGGGGGTTCTCAGCCACCTGCATAGAAAAGGCCTAGAACTGAGCAGGCGGACAACCTCTCTTCGGATGAAGCCTCTGGGGATTCTGAGCATTCTGATACCCAAGAAGAATCCTTCCTGGCCTATGAGGACTCTGATGCTGAGGAATCAATTCCCTCTGCCTCCACTCCAGAGGATTTCTCATTTGGTGAAGTCCTGCATTCCATGAGGGAACATTTTCAATGGCAGGGTCAGGAATTCTCTGATTCCAGGAAAAGGCTTCGTACCTTCCTCAAGCTTCCCCAGCACAGACCTTTGGCTATTCCGCCAGTTATGGATGTTTTGGATGATGTCTTCTCTGACTCCAGTGCTAACCCTGATTCTCTTCCTCCTGCTCCTGTCAAGCCGGACAGATATTATAGGGTCCCTGACACTCACAAGCACCTTTTTAAAGCTCACTTTGTGGATCTAGAAACTATTTCACAGGGCCCCAAGGGAGTGGCTACCTCCTCTGCCAAAAACCCACTGCCAGCTGACAGGGAAGCAAGGTCCCTGGAGAGATGGGGTAAAAAAGTTTATACCTCTACAACCCTAGCCATGAGGTCACTTAACTGCCTTTTTCACATGTTTCAGTACCAAGATTTTCTACTGGATGATTTACAGAAAAAGTTAGCTTCTCCTGAGCCTATTGATAAAAAGGCATTGCAGGATCTTATACATAACACTCAGCAGGTTAATAACCATTTTCTTCAGTGTGGTTATGATGCACTGGAGGCTTCATGTAGGGCAGCTATGACTGGGGCTGTGATACGTAGACATGCTTGGTTAAAAGATCAGTCTTTGCCTGACCATGTTAAAGTAAAGTTACTGGATGCTCCTCTGGAAAAACAGAAGCTTTTTGGTGCTAATGCACAAGATGTGTTGAAATCCATAGAGGAAAAAGCAAAGTCAGTACAGACAGTCAAGTATTTCCTTCAGGTTCAGCCACCCAGATTCAGCAGAAACTGGCCCTCAAAGAATTGGTCCTTCCCTGGCTCTGACAAGTTTCAAAGGGGAAAAGGCAGACGTGCCCGAGGTAGAGGGCAATACCGAGGATCTTACAGGGGCCGCCAATGGCAACCTCCAAATCAAAGAAGTGGCGCAGACAGTTCAGCTGCACCACAAGGACAATCACAATGACTTGACTTTCGTACCGCCTACAAAGGTTCAAAGAGAAGCACCTTTTAGCGGAAAATTATCCTTATTCTCACAAAACTGGCATATCTTAACCAAGGACAACTGGATTCTGGATTTGATAGACAAAGGTTACAGATTCCACTTCCACACATTACCAATAAGACAAGGCATGCCAAACCTGCCACATCATCAAAGGGCAGAGGCACTCACTCAAGTTTCCAAGCTGTTAAGTATAAAAGCAATAGAAAGGGTTCCTCCTCAGGAGCAAGGCCAGGGATTTTATTCCAGACTGTTCCTTGTTCCAAGAAAAGAAAACAAATGGAGACCCATACTGGACTTGTCAACTCTAAATACTTTTCTCATTGTGCCAAAGTTCAAAATGCTGACGCTGCAGCAACTCCTTCCCATGTTGGGCAAGGGGTCTTGGCTGGTCACTCTGGACCTCAAGGAGGCATACCTGCATGTCCCAATCAGACAAAGCTGCAGAAGATACCTCAGATTTCTTGCAGGGACAGAGCATTATCAATTCTCAGCATTGCCGTTTGGCTTATCTACTGCGCCCAGAGTGTTCACGAAATGCCTGGCATCAGTAGTGGCACACTGCAGACTGCAGGGGATTCAAATATACCCCTACTTGGACGACTGCCTCATACAAGCAGACAACAAACAAACCTTAAAAAAAATTTGGACTATGTCATGCATCTACTGCAGGCCTTGGGATACACAGTCAACATTCAGAAGTCAAAACTACTGCCATCCCAACAGACAGATTATCTTCCTAGGAGCCAAACTGGACACAGAAAACCAAATGGCCTACCTCACAGAGGAAAAACAGCAGCATTTACCAGAGTACTTCAAAGGCCTAGCAAAACTCTCCCAGCTGACTGCAAGGAAAGTCCTGCAGGCCCTGGGGTTCATGGCATCTTGCATCCTTCTGATACCTTTGGCAAGACTTCATATGAGAAAGCTGCAATGGTATTTAAAAAACTTATGGTCTCAACACAGCCAAAGCCTAGAGGACGTAATCCCACTTATTCCATGTCTGCAAAAGGAATTCTTATGGTGGGCTCAAGCCAGTCAGCTAAACAAAGGCATGTCTTTCAACAGACCTCAAGCAGGTCAAATGATTACAACAGACGCCTCAGACCATGGATGGGGGGGCGCACATGGAGGGCAGATGCATTCAAGGTCTATGGACGCCAAAGGAAAGACATCTGCACATAAACCAAAAGGAGATGTTGGCAGTGATACATGCAATCGAGACTTTCGAAAAATCACTACAACAAGGACATTTGCTAATAAGGACAGACAACACCACTGTCATGTGGTACATAAACAAGCAGGGAGGCACTCCTTCTTATCCCCTCTACAGACTAACAATGCTTCTCTGGGAAAAATCCCTGAGCCTGAAGATACATTTACAATCCCAGTTTGTACCAGGCAAAGACAATGTACTGGCGGACAAGCTGAGCAGAAATTTCATGGATCCACACGAATGGATGCTGCACCCTCACATTTTCTCTCAACTGACAAAGACATGGGGAAGACCGGACGTAGATCTTTTTGCTTCCCACTTAAATCATCACCTAGAAAAGTTCTGCACAAGGACTCACCATCCTCTAGCCTGGAAAACGGATGCTCTCTCCTTCAGCTGGAATTCTCTAAAAATGTATGCATTCCCTCCTCTGCCTCTGCTGACCAAGGTGATACTGAAGTTCAAAGCAGAACAACCATCAGGCATCTTGATAGCTCCAGACTGGCCAAGGCAACACTGGTACCCGTTGCTATTGAGCATAACTCGGACCAGACCATGGCCTCTGACCCTATGGCCCCTGCTCCTAACACAACACAATTACAGGACTGTACATCAAGACCTGAAAACATTACATCTGACAGCCTGGAGGCTACCATGATTTCTCCAACTAACTCTCTTTCCAAATCAGTTCAAGAGATCTTGCTGGAAGCATGCAGACCTTCTACCAGAAAAACCTATTCAGCCAAGTGGAAGAGATTCAGCATCTGGAATGCCAACAGGGGTCAGGACACAACATTACCGAGTATACCTCAGATATTAGAATACTTGGCAGAACTGTTTCATACTGGACTCTCATACTCTTCAATAAAGATTCATGCCTCAGCAATCTCAGCAAAATACAACTGTGACCCTCCAGTGTTTTCTCATCCTCTGCTAAGACAGTTTCTAAGAGGGATAAAGAATATCAAACCTCCCAGAAAACAGCCAGTACCTGCATGGGACCTCAATTTTGTGTTGGAAAAATTAACTCTTCCTCCATTTGAGCCAGCAGCAACTTCAGAAATGCAATTTCTTTCATGGAAAACGGTCTTCTTATTGGCAGTCACATCTGCAAGAAGAGTTTCGGAGATACAGGCACTCATGGCAGTGCCTCCTTCCTCATTTTCATCAAGACAGAGTTTCTCTAAGAACCAATCCTACATTCATGCCAAAAGTTATTTCCAGGGTGTCTCTAAATCAAGCTATTCACCTGCCTACTTTCTTGCCCAATCCTCAAAATAAGGGGAAAACTACTGCATACTTTGGACATACACAGACAACTACGCTACTACTTGGACAGAACTAAGGCCACCAGAAAGTCTGACCAACTGTTTGTAGCCTATGCTGCTGGAGTACAAGGAAAAGCAATCTCCAAACAAACAATTTCAAAATGGATTGGACATTGCATCAGATTCTGCTATTCTTTCCATGGAAAAGGTGTGCCAGCCAATATTAGGCCACATTCCACCAGAGCTATAGCCACTTCCACAGCTTTCCTAAGAGGAGTGGCAACAAAGGACATTTTAGAGGCTGCTATATGGAGCTCCGTGCATACATTTACCAAGCACTACAACCTGCCCTTATACTCCAGATCCCGAGCAGGCTTTGCTTCGGCAGTCCTGCAGGGGATTTTAGCTACACCATCCTTATCATAGTTCCATCCACCCCCAGCTCGGCTATGGTATTCAACCCATATGTTATGACTGCAGTTGCATTCTTGACGGACATAGTACAGTTTTGTACCTACCATAAATGTAGATGTCCGATAGATATGCAACTGCAGTCGGATTTTACCACCCTCCTACCCCTCTGTATCTTTCTTTTTGGGTCCCTACCCCTTTTCCCATTAGCTGGGGGTATTTCCTATGGTGTATCTGTTTATTACTGTTGTGCATGTTTGGGATTATTTTTATCCATTTACCAAATTTAGCCTTCCTAGGAGGGCACCTGGCATCTGGGACAAGAAACTGAAGAAGATGGCGTCGGCCGATGCCTTTATACTCCAGCCGTTGTGACATCGGAGAGGAGGCGACACCAGCCGATGCCGGACCCAGACTTTGGAATTCGGCCGACCGAGGGCTGCCTGAGGCAGGACAACCCATATGTTATGACTGCAGTTGCATATCTATCAGACATCTACATTTATGGTAGGTACAAAACTGTACTTTTTTGTTCTCCTTAAGGGTCTGGACCCTAAATCCCAATCTCTCCTTATTTCATGAACTTCATTATCATTCCTTTCCACTTTGAGTTATAGTTTTCTGCTTGTGCTTTGTAAAAAAGCCGTAACTGTGTTGCTCTAAAGTACCCCTTCAGATTGGGTAATCCTAGTCTGCCTTGTGCTGTTGGAAGAAACAACTTATCCCACTTGACCATTGCTATCTTCCCTTCACAGATAAAATCCTTCCACGCTTTTTAATTCTCATCCACAGCTTCTCCTCTGGTTGATAAAAATATGCCTGACTTGTGTATAAGACCAAAGGGACTAAAAACATTTTAATTGCTTGTATCTTAGTATCCATATAACAAAGCTTCCATTTTCTCAATTTTTGTATTGTCTTCTAATTAGTCTCTTCCCACATATCATTAGCTGCCACAGCAGAGTCATTTCTAATCCATACTCCTAAGTACTTCATTTTAACCTGACCCCTATAAATGTGGATATTGTTAGACCAATTCATGTCTGGGTACATAATTTGCGGGTCTATATTAGAACATTGAAGTTTCAAAACATCGAATGTACTAATATCGACTCCTATTCAGCGAAAGCTGAAAATATTGAAGCAACAGAAAACCGAATTTTTTCTAGGGAAAGAATTTGGTTGTCCGTTTCTGTTGCTTCTGTATTTTCAGCGCTGTGGTGGAAAGTTAAAGGTCAGGTTCAGGTAAGTGTGCGATTGTGTGGACGTGAGGGTTAGGGTGGGTTAGGTGAGTTAGGGTTATAGCGCGGATTAGGTATATGTGCAATTGTGTGGACGTGAGGGTTAGGGCGGGTTATGTGAGTTAGAGATAAAATAAATTTTTATGAAAGAAGTGATAACATAGCAGGTATACCACTGACCACAACTAGCTAAAACAAAACTAAACCATACAGGTAACAAATCTTAACATAACCTTTCTAAACTAGTAAAATATAGTAAAAAAAAATTACATTGCAATAAATATTAATGAGAATTATTCTACAAAACCACCGGCAAAGTATTTCTTTATGAAAAAGCTGTGGAAATGTCTTAAAACCCTATTCACTGGAAAGGTAGGCAAAGCAACAATGTGAAATGTCTTTTACATTGTAATGCAAAAGTTTAAAATTAGAAAAAGGTTTTTCCTATGTTTTCCAATTTCTGTTTTATCCTGTTGTGAGTTGCAGTGGTATTGGAGTCTGTTTTGAAAGCATCTGGTTTAAGTTATAGATGCTGTCCTAAACGGGACACCAGTCCATCACGGAATATGCATTTGCACATACACACAAGCGTACAGTTACGGAAAATCACCAGTTCATATCTCTGGATTTCTTTGGTAATGAAAGCAAAACAAGATCCCACTGGAAACCCAGACATACACAGGAAGGTCAAGTAAATTCCACACACAAGGATCTCCAGCCAGTACCTGAAGCAGAAGTCAGCGGTGAACCAGCAGTGCTAACTGGTGCACTGTTTTGCTATCCAAATGTTATTTACTATGGTCATGTTTAGAAATGTATGATAAAGTATTCTTAAAAGATTGCGCATGTGTGTGTGTATGTGTCGCCTCACAGCAAGAAGTCCTTCGGTTCAATTCTCGGCTGGGGTGCCTTTTGTGAGGAGTTTGCATGGCCTCCCTGTGGTCACGTGGGTTTCCTCCCACATTCCAGACACATGCAGTAGGTGAATTGGGCACTGTAAATTGGCCGTAGGTGAGAGTGAGTGTGTGAAATAACTAGTGCGGCAGGGTTTAACCACCCATCGGTGTAAACCTTGACTCGAGATGATTGTCACTGCTGTAGCGACACCCCGTCCCCATGTGCAAAATGGGAAAAGGGGTTGTGGAGATATATATATATAAAATATATATATAGAAAGAGAGAGGGAGAGATAGAGACTTAAATATAGATGTGTGTGTGTATGCATATATGTGTGTGTGTATAAAATATAAATGCTTGCGCATGTGTGTTTTATTTTTTTTTTTTGTGTGTGTGTGAATGTGTGTATATATATAGATATATATATATATATATATATATATATATATATATATATACTTTTTGTGTGTGTATGACGAACTGGAAATCGTGCAGTTGAAGTCCGAACTCCAAGTTAAAGACAAAACAATCTGACATTCAAGCTGAATTACTAGATTTGGAGGCTAGAAGTAGAGGAAATAACTTGATCATCAGAGGTCTGCCTGAAAAAGTTGATCAAAACCAGCTAATTCCCACTTTACAACAAATATTTAATTCACTACTCCAGACAAGTGAATCACATTCTGACTACATAGTTGAAAGAGCACTGCGTACGTTCTATAAAAATCAAGACTCCACATCACCGAGACCCATTTATGCTAAACTACTTAATTTCCAAGATGTCCAAAACATTTTATTTACTTAAAAAACAAAAGCACTTCATGTGGAATACATATATTTCTATTTCACAAGACTTCCCTCAAGAAATAAAAGAAAAACTTCGCAAACTTTCTCCTTTCTCTGCAGACCTTATCAAGTGTAACATAAAATTCCAGTTGCGTTTTCCAAACAGTCTATCTTTCTACCACAAAGAAGTTAAGTACACAATGTTTTCATCTAAAGAAGCTAAACAGATCTTTACCAAGTGCTTCGGTAAATCTCCGAATGAATGAAATCAGAAATTACAAGAAAATCGAGCATTTTACATGTTTTAATTTACCGGAGTTTACAGTACACTTTCTGGTTTCAGTTAAAAGCTTTCAGCCTAATTCAATACCTTCTGTTTTGGTAATTTACTGTATTTAGGATTATTACAAAAATTATGTAAAATCTCTAGCTTGTGGTACTGTCTCTGCAAAGGTGTGTTGCTCAGGGGTCTCAGTTTTTGTGACACCAACAGATTTTAAAGAAGTACAATGTTGTCCTTGTTGCAATAATCTCCCAGCTACTTCCTGTAACTCCGTCCAACGCAGAGAGTACCGGTGATGATCTTGTGTGTAGCTACCTGGCTTAGACATCAAATGCTGTTATGTTATCAGCAGTAAGTCCTGAAAAGAAAATCTGCTATTTAGATTTCACCGGAGAGCCACAGTTGTGAAGTCCGGCAACTAAAACTGTTTGTTTTACTGCAGTAGTCTTCATTACATGTGAAGCCTGCTGGGAATTCAATTTGTTGTAGCTTTTCCGTCACATCTTTTAAGGCAGTGGTATGCCAGTAACTGGTATTATGTTCGCATGTACCTAACTTGTGATCACATTAGAGTGTAGCTTCTGATCAGCCCGAGCTACCCTTCACCATGAGCAAACTGCTAATGTTTTTTCCCAAAGGCTGGTATTTGTCGGAGTATCAAGATAAACAAGATGCATGGACTAGGAAATTATTGTTGTATTCATTGAACTTTATGTAAATGCATCTTTTTATAACAATTTTATAAAAGCCTCATTCCAGGTGTTCAGAATATTACCCCTTTTAACTGATATTATGATATAAGATAGTTAACTTGTATCCTGGTTTTTTTTTTTTTTATTATTATTCCTACAACTTTGCATATGGTTGCTACAAATAGTCTGTCTCTTGAACGCAGTATATGTAGAAAAAACGTGTTTTAAGGATAAGTATGTAATATTCATACAGGCACAATCTGATTTACTTTCTAACCTCTTATTTTCTTGTTAGCTAAATTTGTAACTTTTGCCATGTATTCTGATAAACTTCATGTCATTAATACGTCCTCAGAAGTCATCAAAACATTTACTTTTAAGTTACATTATACAAGATATTGTTATTGCTCTGATCTAGGCTTCGGTTGATAACTGTGTACCACACATGTTTTGATTGTTCTCATAAAGCAGTATTCTTTAGTTGTCCTACAGGGATAAGTTAACCAATTTCCTGGCCCAACCAAACTAACTTTTAACATCTGTTATAATTCATGCATACAGTTAAACTTTATTTTAGGTGTGCCAAGGACATTGTATGACAATATTTTATACCAACTACAGAAGAGGGAATTCCCGCTTGCTTCATATGTGGCATGATTTTATGGTTTGGTTAGTTTTAAAAGATGTCTCTAACCATATTCTTTTTTAATCCACTGGATATTAGTAGTTGACACTAATGGTTTAGATTATAGAAAGTATATTGTTGCAAATAGCCCTGCTTGTTTTTAAGTTTAAATTAATTTTTAGGACATGTATGGATTAGACATAACTTGGAAATGTTATATTTAAAAACATTTATGTTTTTACAAAAGATTTATTCGCATGTACCTGATTACTTGAAACCTGATGTAGCCTGTTTTTTCCCCACATGGTTGAAAAGATAGAAAGGGAAAATGAATGGAACAAAACATTTTCTTGGCAGACAGAATTCCCATTTTTCTCTCAATGTTATCTTGGAAGGTTGATTTGGTGATGACATGTTTTATTGCATAACTCCTATATTAATGATGTGTTGATTAATGTTAGCCACGAATAGTATTTATTAAGTCAGCGTTTTATTAATGATTTGTAATTTATTCAGTCTCAGCTTCTCTTGTTTGTACTACTATAGTATGGTAGTATATTTGATTTATGTGCATTAATCTGCTGATTAGCTTGTTCTTACAGTAAGTTTTGATTCTACTCCATGGTGTAATTTTCTGTTCAAATTGCTTCCAAGTTAATTCAGAAGATGACTTTCTGCCAAACAACAAGATGATAAATCAACACTTGTTTAATTCTCAAAATGGATGTTGAGCAACTACACTATATATGTTCCCTTGAGTCTTCACTTAGTAAATATTTTTCTTCTATACTTCTATATAGTTGACAAAGTTAAGTTACAGGAAATAGTCATAGATAGTGATCTTAAATGTTTAATAGGTACTTAATTGTATAAAGAAGATTGCAGTCTCCCGACTTAACTTGAGTAAGATAGAAACTTTTTTTCATAAAGGAATGGGTTAGATAAAGCTTTCTGCCAGTATTTACTAAATTTTGAACACAGTGTGGTAATCGGCTAATCTTACTCATCCTGTGTTCCTTGGATAACAGTTGATATCTATATCTACATTTTTAGTTAATCTGGATTACACTATTTAGTTTAAATCTTTTAACTGTCCCTACATACAATACTTCCTTTGTTGATTCCCCCTACATGTCTGGTGTCTACTTGAAAGAAATAGCTGAGTGCATATGTTAAGTAGGGTACTTGATTACATTTGGAGTTATATTAAGGATGTATGTAGATAGTAAATATTCTTTTGGGTTTTTGTTGGGAACTTCTCAACTCCCTCAGTAATAATTCTAGTCCTATTTTCTTTACTTTTATCTATCTCAAATAAAGGGGCTAGGTGGGGTAGGCACAGGATTAGGTTTGAGAGAGATCAGTGCTGCTTTTTCAACTAAATCTACACAGTCCCATCTTTTCATTGAACTATGAACCACACAAATATTTCCCCTTTCTTACTTATTTACCCAACCTCTGTAGATTCATAATTTAGTATAAACACGATCAATAGTTGCAAAATAATTTCCTGGAATGTTAGAGGTCTCCAGGACAAAAATAAAAGAAATCTCTTAATGCACCTCATATTAAAAGCAGAAGCAGATATTTCATACATTCAAGAATCTCATGTGATAGATGATGATTGGACCAAAGAAAAAAGTAGGTAGTGGATAAAATACATTATATCAACGGGTAGCAGTTATAACTCCAGAGGGGTGGCAATCATTATCAAAAACTCATTTAAACCTATTACAGTAGACAGAGGGTCAGATAGTGAAGGTAGATGGTGCTACTTCACGTGGCTAATCCCACCAATTACCAGTCCAGTTCTGTTCTTAAACATATATGTCCTTGTTGAGGACAACAGCAATTTATTTTGAATATACATGACTTACTAAAATTTACAAATGACCACTTGATTATAGGGGGGTTGGAATGCTGTAATTAATCCCAATATTGACTGTTGTAATAAATCCAAATCCTACAATATTCAAGCCTCCCTTGCTAGATCTAATCTCAGACTTTAATCTGATTGACCCTATATCCTTTGGAGAAGTCACACAATACCAATAACTACACATACTTTTCAAGGTGCCATAACTCTTGGTCAAGATTAGACTTTTCTTTTAATATCTGAAATACTAATAAACTGGCAAATAAAATTTGTGGTGGAACCAAGATTCTTTTCGGATCACTCTGCACCTTGTTGATAATTTTTAATCAGAGTTAATTCTCCCATAGTAATGGTTTTAACTGGGCCCTTAACAACATCTTACTCAACCAAGTAGTGAAAGAAGAAATTGTCTCTGCCCTTTGAGTGTGTGCAAATGATCCCAGAAACTCAAGTATCACATATGACATTCAGTGAGCTGCTTGTAAAACTATCCTCAGAGCCATATTCATCCAGAAATCTACATTTTTCAAAAATAAAAAGAAAGAAAAGGAATATGGTCTCATATTGGAAATTAGAGATCTAGATAAACTCCAAGAAAACCATTCATTAGAGTTGGAAAATGCTACGATTAATAAACAAAAGGAACTATTCAATTTACATCAATACAATTACACCTTGCAAGAATTAAAGTTTATCGCTAAATTCTCTGAATGGACACAAGCCCCCTCTAAAGCTGTAGCTAGATTGAGTGAAAATAAACAATCCTCTCGCAGAATAACCTTCATTAGCCTTAAATTAGACTCCCAGATAATCAACCTATTTCATCAGATATACTCAAGTGTATACTCTAGTAATGATCACCAAACCCCTCCTTCAGAGATTGAAAATTATATTAAATCCATTACTTTTCCAAAATTAAATGAAGATCAGAAACAAATCCTATCAGCCCCTTTGACCCAATCAGAAATAATTAAAGCCATTGATAACCTCAAATCAGGAAAAGCTCCAGGCCCTGATGGCTACACCCCAGACTTTTATAAATCATTTAAAGACTCAGCTTCCATTTTACTAAAATTATTCAACTCTGTTGCTAGTAATGGGATTTCGGACCTTTATATTGATCACTTCAAGACAATTCTAATCCCCAAAAATAACCTGGACAAGTCGGACATTAACAACTATAGGCCAGTCTCTTTAATAAATATCGATATCAAAATCCTATCCTCTATTTTAGCTGAAAGGCTTAAAAAAGTAATCCGCTCCCTCATTTCTAATGACCAAGCCGATTTCATGCCCAATAGACATACATGGGGCAACACATTAACATTGGAGACCATGATCAATATTACTAAGAAAGATAAAAATCCAAGGTATGCCATGATTCTTGATGTCTCCAAAGCATTTGACAGGGTTAATTGGAAATTTCTATTTGTAGTCTTAGGACATTATGATATTCCTGTAAATTTTATTAATATTATTAAAATTCTATATAATAGTGCCTTTACACTCATCACCAATAAAAATTTCTAATGGAACCCAACAGGATTGCCCCCTCTCTCCCCTTCTTTTCAACCTTTGCTTAGAACCGTTTTTTCTACTTTTGCTTCAGAAAACTTTCCATTCAATACCCAAAATATTACATACCAACTGCATTTGCTGATGACTTGAACCTTTTGTTTTGAAAACCGCATGTCAGACACTAAGAAGATAATCGCAACCCTTAATACTTTTATATACATTTCGGATTATAAGGTCAATCAAGATAAATCTTGTATTTTCCTAATTAATCCTTTAGCTCATAAAGAACATTTTTTTATAGACTCTCCATTTCGCACAGTATATTCCTTCAAATATCTAGGAATTAGTTATGACCATGCCACACCTTCTGTACTACATTCCAATTTAACGAAAGTATGATCAACTATAACCCAAGATATGTCCAGATGGCAACAGCTGAAACTCCCTTTGCTTTCCAAAACATCCATTATCAAGATGAATATCCTCCCAAGGATTCTATACTTGCATGCATCTCTCATCCATTCGCAATATTTTTTTCTCAAAAATTCACAAGGCACTTGCTATGTTTATTTGGCACCCAGAAGCAGAATATCTTACCTAAGACTTACACTTCCAAAAGATAAGGGGGGTCTTGGCATGCCAGAAGTACTTATTTAGTACAAAATTATACATGCTAGTAGACTAATTAAAATTGCTAATCACAAACCGAACGTACAGCTGCGATTCCCCCTTTGGGTTAATATGTGGTTTAATCACGTTTTAGACAACAACCTTAATCCCAAAGCTCTTACCTTTATTAGACCCATTATTTTTTAAAAAAATCAAAATTGCACCATTTCCTAAAGGAAAAAATAAGAATTTTTCAGGAGCTAGTCAAATCTGTTAATTTGGAAAAAGCGCTCCTCTTATTACAGCCTATTCATCTAAACCCTAATCTTATGTTGAATAGAATTATGATTAATTTAGCCAACTGTCCTCATATCAGAGACTTTACTATATGGGATATTCATAAGTTTAGGGACTTATCACCCACAAAATTACGTGATACACTAAATTTGTCCAAAAAATATATTAAAATTCTGCGTCAACTAAGGGAACTTTTTGCCTCTCTGCCTTATGTCCACACTATAAATGAAATAGACATTAATCAGTTAAAGTATTGGAAGCTTTATCAACTAACAAGAATATGCTATCCCTAACATACAAGCTTATCATTGCAACACTCCACAAAGATAATGTGTTATTCGCAGATTATCGGAACAAGCAAGGATCAATCTTATTAGAGGATCAGAAATTATCTGCTATTAAATCTACTCTATCTTTCTCCCCTTTTAATAAACTTATTTACACCCAATTCATGATCACTAATAATGTATATTTCATGCCTGTCCATTTAAACAAATGTAACCCGAATATTTCAACTGCATGCCCCTGCTGTTCCTACCCTCAAGCAGACATTATGCATATTTTATGGTTTTGTAGATACTCCCACTCCATTTGGTGCTCCCTCAAGGTGAAACTAGACAAAAAGGGTTACCATAAATAAACTTTCATGGGAGACGGCTGTTTTACATATCCCAATTAATAACTCATCGAAATTTAAATCTCACATCCTAATAACTTTAATTAGTCAAATTATGCATTACCAAGCACTGGATAGATCGTATTAAGATGTCATGGAGTGGCTTCAGGAACATGGCGATCACATACATAACTTCATAAAAACTATTAATAACAAGTCCCAAGAAATGCATTTATTTTCAGAAATTTTGCAGTACCCTATTTGAACTTTTCTCGGATAATTAAATAATTTTTTTCTGTTCTGATCAGGGATACCTCTAAGTACCATTCCTATTTATTAGATAGAAAATTTTCCCTCCCCTTCTTTTTTGCCTCTTGGTGTGTGGTTCAGAAATTGTTTTAACGTTTATCTTTTCTGATTAAAAATTTGAGACTACTGTCACAGTATTGTCTAGCTGTAGTACATTTGCGATTGGTAAAATTTTCAATACAATTTTGTTGTGGCTTTGTGTAGGGGTTCGCCCAAAGCAGCAGTTTGTACATATTGTAGATAAGACTTGGGTTTTTATTTTGTTGTATGTTATCTTCTTTATAAACACTCATGTTAATCTGCATTTCTTTGTGTTATGTTCTGTTTTTGTTTGTGATATGAAAAGAAAATTAAATAAAATTAAATTTGGAAAAAAAAAAACATATATATATCTCTCTCTCTCTCTCTCTCTCTCTATATATATATATATATATATATATATATATATATATATATATATATAAATATAAATATACATACACACACACACGTACACACCCCTGTTAAAATGCCAGGTTTTTGTGATATAAAAAATTAGACCACAGTAAATCATTTCAAAACTTTTACCACCTTTAATGTGATCTTTAACCTGTGCACTTCAATTGAAAAACAAATCTGTTGGGGGGGGGGACATATAAAAAATGTACAATAAGCTGGTTGCATAAGTGTGCACACCCTTAAACTAATACTTTGTTGAACCACCTTTTGACTTAATTACATTAGTCTTCTTGGGTACACATCTGCCATCAATTAAAGAGACTCTGATTAACCCCAAATATTAGTTCAGCTGTCCTAGTAGGATTTTCCTGATGTATACTGAGTTGCGTGCTACACCAAAAGCCATGGTTCACAGAGAGCTTACAAAGCATCAAAGGATCTCATTGTCGAAAGGTATCAGTCAGGAGAACAGTACAGAAAAATTTCCACAGCATTGGATATAACATGGAACACAGTGAAGACGGTCATCAAAAAGTGGAGAAAATATGGGACGAGTGACGCTGCAAGGAACTGGACTTCCCTCCAAAATTGATGAAAAGACGAGACAAAAACTGGTCAGGGAGGCTCCCAAGAGACCTACTGCAACACTGAAGGAGTTGCAGGAATTTCTGGAAAGTACTGTTTGTGTACTAC